>NW_016809749.1:1166315-1170544 GCF_001698545.2 Rhinopithecus bieti
GGCATTCACAATTGCTTCAAAGAGAATAAAATACCTAGGAATCCAACTTACAAGGGATGTAAAGGACCTCTTCAAGGAGAACTACAAACCACTGCTCAGTGAAATCAAAGAGGACACAAACAAATGGAAGAACATACCATGCTCATGGATAGGAAGAATCAATATCTGAAAATGGCCATACTGCCCAAGGTTATTTATAGATTCAATGCCATCCCCATCAAGCTACCAATGAGTTTCTTCACAGAATTGGAAAAAACTACTTTAAAGTTCATGTGGAACCAAAAAAGAGCCCGCATTGCCAAGACAATCCTAAGTCAAAAGGACACTTCTTTTTTTTCACTTACATATTGTAGTAGCAGACAATGTTCCAGGCTAATGCTTTATTTTTTCCATATCAGTCCTGGAATTGGCTTCCTTTCTTGGAGGATGATATTATAAACCAAGATTTAGTTGGTAGATGTGATCAAAGTTACTCAGATGTCATAACTTCATGTACCTGTAAATAGACAAAAGCTAGGAAATATATATATACACACACACATACATACATCTGTATTTATATCACTATTTCATGTTATATACATTATATATAATATATGTATACTTCCATATTTAGTGTACTAAGTATTATAAAATGTAAAATGTAAAACTCTTGTATATTATGTATAGATACGCTTAACATATAGAGATTGTGTGTTGATACATGCTAATTCATTTGTACATATATATCTGTATTAGTCTTTGTATGTATATATATAAAATACAAGGTTTACTAATTTGTTAGACTATTCCAGCACAAGGTTAATTCTAGCCTTCTTGACTTAATTATTATTTTAACTTTTTCTTTGACATTGAGAAACCTGCACCTCATTATCTACAATGTGTGCGTTTATTTATTCAACCCTAATTTACATATCGTGTCAGAATTTCTAATCTGTATCACAATGAGAAAGATATTTATCAACTATACTACGACATCTATGTACATTTTAGTTTTTGCTTTCACCTCATAATATCTTGCCAAAACATTGTTTTCCTGCTATTTATTTCAGCTTCCTTTTTCCCTAGCCACTTTGGTAAGATTATCTAATATACTTGAAATACAGTTAAATACATTACTACAGTTTGTAATCCATGCTGGCTTTTCCCACATTCCACTGTGAGATTATATATATATAATATATATATATATATATATATATATTACACATACACACACACAAAGATGTATTACTGGTTATGACAAATGTAATTTGCATAGATGACAAATGTAATTATTATGATTTTGACAAATGTAAAGAATGTGTGTCTACCACAAAGAGATGTGTCCACCAAAACTCTACTATCCGTAAATGTTTCATCAGACTAAACATTCCTTTATGCAACCCCTTCATAATCAACTTCCTGGTAATCCAATCCCTGGCAAACACTGACATATTTTCATCCCAATAGTTTTATGTTCCCTAAAATCATATAAAGGTACCAGATGATATGTAACCTTATGCATCTGATTTCTTATACCTTGCAAAATGCATTTAAGATTAATCCTTACTATTGCATGAGTTAATAATTAATTCTAATTAATTGCTGGGTTATACTTCATTGTCTAGATTATATTACTTAGGTTTAGAGTTTTTAAATTTCTATTTCTTGTTCATGGAGAATATTTACCATGACTAGATGTCAAATGCTTTTTTGCATTTATTGAGATTATCATATGACTCTTCTTACTTACTTTTGCAAATAAAGTATATTTGAATTATATCGGTTGATTTTGATTGTTAAACAGCATTGAATTCTTATGATAAACTATACATAGTCATAATATATAATGTTACACAGAGACACATCATGTGTATATATACGCACGTGTGTATATATGTGTGTGTGTATATATATGTTGCTGATTTGGATTTTAATATTTTAAGAATTATTGTATCTTTATGTTCATCAGGGATCTTGATCTGCAGTTTTGGAGGTGTTTTATTTCCTTATGATGTCTTCGCCTGTTTTTGGTATTAGTAAAATGCTAGCCTCAAAAAATGAGTTGTGAAATATTCTCTACTCTTCTACTTACTGAAAAATATTGTATAGAATGGGTATTTTCCTTTCTTAAATGGTTGGTGGGATTGCCAATAAAGCCATATGGTCCTGGAGTTTTTTTATTACAGGTTTGATTCTTTAGTATATGTAGAGCTATTCAGATTATCTATCGTTTCTTGAGTGGATTTTTATAGTTGTTTCTGTCTTTGGGGGAATGAGTGAGTTTAGTTTAATCTAAGTTGTCAAGTGTATGGGCATAGAATTGTTCATAGCAATTGCTTATTACCATTTTAATGTCAGCATCATCAATCCCAAGCAGAGGACCCAGTTCAGCTATACTCAGAACCCTGACCCACAGCAACAGGGAATAGTACATGTGTGTTTTTTAAGCCTCCATATTTGTGGTAAGAGTTTTGCATAACCTACTGCAAATATGAGAGTGAAATATTATCCCATTTGCAAGACCATATTGATTAGAAGCAAATTGTAGGTGCCATCCACACTGAAGAGGAGATAATTATACAAGGGTGTAAACACCAGGAGGTAAAAATCCTTGGGGTCATTAAAGAGTTTTCCCTCCACAGTCAGTTTGGCTAAACATTTGTTAATTTTATTGATCTTAAAACTACTTTTGTCTCACTGATTTTTTCTGTTATTATTCTGTTTATAATTTTATTTACCTGTATTCTAATTATTATTATTACCTTACTTAAACTTTATATTTAATTTTCTTTTTTTAGTATGTGAAGGATAAAGTTTAACACACTTATTTCAGGCATACTTTTAAATAAGTACTCACATACATTTCTCTGTAAGATACGTCTTTGCTACATTCCACAAATATTATTATGTTGTATTTTAACTTTTATTCACTTCAATTTTAAATTTTCTTTTGAGATTTATTCTTTGACTCATAGATTATGTAGAAATTTTGCAGTACAATTCCCAGTTACTTGGAGATTTTCTAGTTATCTTTGTGGTGGCTTTTGCTTAAATTTGCTATCAGCCAAGAAGACATTTTGTATAATTTGTATTATTTAAAATTTGCAAAAGTTTGTTTAATGGCCCAGAATATGATCTACATAGGTGACTGTTTCATGTTTTGCTCTTGAGAAAAGCATATATCCATTCAGTTGTTATTGATTGATGTGTTCTATAAATATAAATTAGGTCAAATTGATTGTGAAGTTCAAGACACCTATACACATACTGATTTTTCTCCTACTTGTTCTATGAATTACTAGAAAAGAAATATTAAGACATCTAAATATAATTATGAATTTGTCCATTTTTCTTTGAGCTATATTAGTTACTACTTCTTGCATTTTGAAGCTCTCGATATATATTCATGTGCTGAATAATAATGTTTCAGTCAACATCAGACTGCATATAAGATGGCAATCCCATAAGATTAAAATACTTTATTTTTACTGTATCTGTTCCATGCTTAGATATATTTAGATATGCAAATATTTGCCACTGTGTTACAATTATTTACAGTATTCAGTACAGTAATATGCTGTAAAGGTTTGTAACCTAGGAACAATAGGCTACAGGCGTGTAGTAGGCTATAACCACATAGGTTTCTAGAAGTATACTCTATGATGTTCCCACAGCACTAAATTACCTAACAATGCATTTCTCTGAAAGCATTTCCATCATCAAATGATGCATGACATTTTGCGTGTATATATATGTATACAATTTTAAAATTTAAAAATCTAAGATAACAAGTTTATAAATTTTCTGTAATTATTTGAAATTTTGATATTCTCTCTTAAATGAAAAAACAAAATGAAGTTATCATATTGCTAATAGAATTAAAATTTGAGTGCTTCTTTAAGCCTCAGTGTTTAACTTAAAACTATTAGAATAATAATAGCACACTTTCTTTTAGCATCTTCTTTTTTTTTTTTTTTTTTATTATACTTTAAGTTCTAGGGTACATGTGCATAACGTGCAGGTTTGATACATAAGCCATGTTGGTGTGCTGCACCCATCAACTCGTCAGCACCCATCAATTCATCATTTATATCATGTATAACTCCCCAATGCAATCCCTCCCTCCTCCCCTCTCCCCCCTCCCCATGATAGGCCCCAGTGCGTGATGTTCCCCTTCCCGAGTCCAAGTGATCTCATTGTTCAGTTCCCACCTATGAGTGAGAACATGCGGTGTTTGGTTTTCT
>NW_016809749.1:1172145-1176214 GCF_001698545.2 Rhinopithecus bieti
CGACCTAATAGACATCTATAGAACTCTCCACCCCAAATCAACAGAATATACATTCTTCTCAGCACCACATCGCACTTATTCCAAAATTGACCACATAATTGGAAGTAAAGCACTCCTCAGCAAATGTACAAGAACAGAAATTATAACAAACTGTCTCTCAGACCACAGTGCAATCAAACTAGAACTCAGAACTAAGAAACTCAATCAAAACCGCTCAACTACATGGAAACTGAACAACCTGCTCCTGAATGACTACTGGGTACATAATAATAGCACACTTTCAATAGAAAAGCAGCTGCTGACCGCCAGGACCTTGTATAACAGGAACAGCTAGGTCTTGGTGTACTTCTGATGAATCTAATCATTCTCACAGATCACCAACCTCAGATAAGGTCACTTTGTGACAATGATTAAGAGAGTCATCATGCCTGAGCACAAATTAAAAACAAGGTCACAGTGCAAACTATATAAATGACCAAACATGCATTTTCATGCTAACTTGGATTACTCGTGCTTCCTAAGCGATTAGAATTTTAGTTTCATTCTGTTATTCCAGCTTCATCAATAAGGTTCTTTAAGATACTCAATCATAGAATTTTCTCTGCCTCTCAATAATTACATACCCAGAGTCACCCTCAATTCCTTAATCCTTCCCTAAAATCACCTAACACAAAGCCAAATCCTAAAATAAGCTATTCCTAACACCTTATTAAGACATTGCAGAGTTTCCCAAAGGCGGCTATCTCCTTGCTATCACAAGCATCAGAATGTCTAAATTTGATTACAGTTTTATTCCTTGTGTGATTTGATAGTTGGTTATTAACAGATACAACATAGAGTTATAATAAGAATTAACTGGAGTAGTACTACAAAATATCTAACATGGTCACTCTCATATGATAAACACTAATTTTTTAATGTAACTTACTTTTCAGTTGAAACAATTTAGCAAAGAAGCTGTATTCTAGTCATCTTTGAGTTTTTTTCTATAAAACAAAGTACTTGAAAAGTAATAGACATTCAATGAATATTTGTTGAATAGATTACTTATATTTAAATATTAATAATAAAGCTTTAGAAATTATAAAAGGTTATAATGAAAACCTCATACATAATGTAGAAGAAAGTTTGTAATGAGTTAGGTGGCAAAAATAGTAGAACCATGGAATAAGAGAATTTAGTCTTCAAAGTGACTGTGAAGGTGTTCTTACTAATATTACTCTAAATACACACAACTGAACATTTGTTTTCCATTTCTCATTAGATGATATATTGAAAGACTATTGGCTTTAACATTGTATTATAAGGTCCCGGAAGAGTTATTTCCCATTCATGCTCCCACATCACATTCCTATTCCAAAATTGGCTAATAGATTCTTCGAGAACCCATGGCCTATATAAATAGTGATTGGTTTCCTTTGAGACCCCACATGATCTTATTCCCAATGCAAAGTTATAACACACATTTCAGCTAACTCACATTTGGATTCAGCACCATTTTCCTAAGATTTCAGACTAGCATTGAATTTGTTAGATTGACCAACTTTAGGCCTCGGGGAAACCATTTAGTACACTAGAGAAGTTTCTATTAAACTAATGATGCACTAAATGGCATGCAAATGACCTGAAAGAATAAATATGTCTCCTTGAGAGCACGACTTCTAGCTGGGGAGAGACTTGGATGTCAGGGAAAAAATGGCTCATCAATGCTCAACCATCAACTACATAAACAATAATCTCAGAACCCAGAAGGTTTCTTTATGTAGTGAGGTATTAATGTATTATTAATATTCCTTTTAACCATTGATAAGGTACATCTTGTTAGCTAATTAAAACACTATTTCTGCTAGATAAATACAAAAGAAAGTAAATTTCCCATATATTCCTGTCAGTTGATTAGCTTATAGACTGATTTACTAGAATTATATGTAATTACAACCCTATTTGGTATTAACTGGAAGAAGTACTGTTTATAAACATTAACTTGCTTTTCTCAATCCTCCCTTTAACCTCAAAATTTATCTGTATATAAAAAACAAATAAGCTTATCTTGCTTTGAGAAATCCAGCTGAGGCAGGAGGATCGCTTGAGCTCAGGAGTTCGAGACCAGCCTGGTCAACATAATGAAACCCTGTCTCTACAAAAAATACAAACTTAGCTGAGTGTAGTGGAGTGTGCCTTTAGTCCCAGCTACATGGGAGACTGAGGTGGGAGGATCACTCAAACCCAAGAAGAGAAGGTTGAATTGAGCCAAGATCGTGCCCAGCCTGGGTGACAGGGTGAGAACCTGTCTCAAAAATCAATAAAAGGAAAAAAAAAATAAAAAGAAACACATACACACATATTTACACACACTTATTATATCTAGTTAAATTGTGCAAAACTGTCAATAAATTAAATATTACTTACTAATGTTAGAAATTAGAGTTTTTTCAATAAAACATTTCTATTAAGAAGCTACATTTACTAACAATTATAAAAACAATACTAATTTTGAGTATCTCTCATGTGATTACACTGCTTATTTAAATTTTTATTGGAAACTGTTATAGACTCACAAGAATTTTCAAAAATAGTAGTTTTGTGTGCCCTTTACCTAACTTCACCCAGTTATGCCATATAACTGTAGTACAACAGCAACACCAGAAAATTGACATTAACATATTCCTTGGTAACTAGACTGCATCCTCTTTTAGAACTTGCATTCATATAGGTATGTGTATGCATGTCCTTAATGTGTGCCCTACATCTCTGAAAATATGGCAGTTTGCGTTATCATCTTCAGACCTGCAGGAAAGCCCCTCTCAAGCCTTGCCTTCTTATAAATAGTTCACCTGATTAGGTCAACCCTAACTGGGTCAGACCCAACCAGGGTAATCTCCCTCTGATTAACTTAAAATTAGCTACTTAATTATATTTTATTATATTTACTGTCAGTACTCCCACTCAATGGGAGGTGATTATACAGGACATGTACACGAAAGGGTGGAAGCATTGAGAGGCATCTTTTAATTCTGCCTATCATAACCACAGTTGAAAATAATCTAAGGCAGTGGAGTAATGAAGAAATGTGGGAACTGATACCAGAAAACCAAATCAGAAGATCTCTCTTTTCCCACATGATGCCAAAGTGGTATAAAAAAAACAAATTGAAATGAATACAAATGGTTTAAAGCAATTTAATGACATGTTATGCCGCCTTTAAAGTCTTGCTTTCAGACAATATTTAATGACATGGAAAATGCGTAGTGTATAATCCCAAATAAAATATGAAAATACATATAATGGAATATAGTGCAAAAGATTAGCAGTGGTTATAGCCAGGAAGTCATCTTTTTTGTGTTTTATTGGTGACCCAAGTTTTCCAAGGTAATTGTTACTCTTATAACCAAAAAATAAAGTAAAGTAAAGCCAATAGACTGTAAAAGCAATAGTCCATTTTTAGGAGATATATTAGACAAAGCATTAGCAGTTTAGGCAGTAAACTTCAGCAGTAAATTATAATAAAATAAAATTATAAATGTGGACATTGTAATAAACATATCAAGGAGTTATTAGAAATATTTAAAGAGTTTAGAATTTTCAGTTTTGAAAACTGCTCCAACAGAGCAAACCAAATTACAAGCTTAGAAATAAAATTAGATTTAAAATCATTACAGTTAATGAATTAGAAAGGACACTACAGGAAGATTTGGATGAATCAATTTCTAAATCAATAAAAGTAGAACATCACATGAACAGAATAAAGAACGACACCCATATAATCATTCTAATAGATGTTAAAAAATTCAAAATTCAAAATCTGTTTATGATAAAAGCCCTCAACAAATTGGATACAGAAGGAACATACTTAAAGATAAATATCCTATGTGACAAATCTATAGCCAACATCATACTGAATTAGTAAACTATTGTAAGTTTTTTCTTAGAATTTGGAAGAAGACAAAGGGGACCACTTTCACTAATTTTATCGAACTTCAAACTGGAAATCCTGGCCAGGACACTTAGGCAAGGAAAAGAAATAAAGGGCATTCAAATTGGAAAGGGAGAAATGGAAGTAGCCTTGTTT
>NW_016809749.1:1176746-1187221 GCF_001698545.2 Rhinopithecus bieti
AAAGATTCCATGAAAAAAATTTGTTAGAATCAATAAAGTTGTAAGATACAATATCAACATACAAAATCACTAGCATTTATTTACACTAACAGTGAACTATCTGAAAAGAAATGAAGAAAGAAATCCCATTTACAATAGCAACAAAAAATATCAAATATTTAGAAATAAATTTAACCAAAGAGTGAAAAGTCTCTATAAGAAAAACTATAAAACACTAATGAAAGAAATTGAAGAGGAAACAAAAAAATTAAAATATATTTCATGCTCATGGTTTAGATGAATTAATATTGTAAAATGACAATACTACCTGAAGCAATTTACAAATCCAGTGCAATTCTTACCAAAATATCCATGACATTCTTCACAAAAAATAGAAAAAATAAATTCTAAAATTCATATGGAACCAGAAAAAACACCACATAGCCAAAACAATACTGAGCGAAAAGAACAATCTGACTTTAAAGTACGAAATTTTGGAATTACATATAATGGAATGCATATGGAATTCTGGAATTATATACAATATAATGTGTGTAACAAAACTACAGTAACGTAATCAGCATGGTACCAACATAAAAACATACACATAGACCAATAGAAAGAAACAGAGAACCCAGAAACAAATCTATGCATTTGCAGCCAACTCATTTTTGACAAAGAGCCCAAGAATATACAGTAAGAAAAAGGCATCTCTTCAATAAATGGTGCTGGGAAAATTGTATAATCATATGCAAAAAAATAAAGTAGACCCCTGTTTTCACAATGTGCAAAATCAAATCAAAATGGATTAACTCTAAGGCCTGAAACTACTAGAAGAAAACTTTAGGGGAAATGCTTCAGGACAGTGATCTGGGTCAAGATTTTGGGGAGTAAGACCTTAAAAGCACAAGCAATAAAAGCAAAATAGAAAATGGGATTACATCATGGTAAAAATATTTGCACAGGAAAACAAACTATCAACAAAGTGAAAAGACAACCAACAGAATGGGAGAACATATTTTCAAACTATCCATCTGACAAAGGATTAATAATCAGAAAAAATAAAAAGCAGAAAAAACTCAGAAAGAAAAAAACACATTAAAAACTGGACAAAGAATCTGAACAGACATTTCCCAAAGAAGACATGCTCTGTAGGTTTATAAAACAAAGCAATAGGCAGGTATATAAAAAAAGTTCAACATCACTAATCATCAGAGAAATGTATATAAAAATAACAGTGAGATAACATCTCACCCTAGTTAAAATTGATTTTACCAAAAAGACAGAGAATAACCAATATTGTCAAGGATGTGCAGAAAGAGAAACACCTATACACTGTTGCTAGGAATGTAAATCTGTACAGCCACTATGAAAAACAGTATAAAGATTCCTCAAAAAAACTAAAAATATAGCTATTACATGATCCAGCATCCCACTACTGGGTATATATTTAAAAGTAAGAAAATCAGTTTATCAGAGAGATATCTATACTCTCACATATATTGCAGCACTAATCACAGTAGCAAAAAGATGGAATTAACCTAAGTGCCCATCAATGAATGGATGGATAAAGAAAATGTGGCAGGCATGCATATACATATACATATATATTATTCACACAACCAAACATACACACAAATGGAATACTATTCAGCCATAAAAAAAGAATTAAATCTTGTCATTTGCAGTAACGTGGATGCATGGATGTAACTGGAGGTCACTATGTTAAGCGAAGTAAGCCAAGCAAACAAAGACAAATATTGAGAGTTCTCACTCATATGTGGAAGCTAAGAAGGTGAGCATCACGAAGAGAGAGTAGATGGGTGGTTATCAGAGGTTAGGAAGTGTATGGCAAAGAGATGGTGAAGAAAGACTGATTAATGGGTACAAATACACAATCAGACAGAAGAGATAAGACCTAGTGATTGATAAATTAGTAGGGTAACTATAGTGTACTATAATCTATTTTACTTCTCAAAAGAGCTAGATGAGGATAATTTGCATGTATATAGCATAAGAAAAAAGATAATTATTAAAGGTTCTGGATATGCTGATTACCTTGATTTAATATTTACACATTTTATGAGAATATCAAATTCTCACATGTTCCACAAAATATGTACGTCTATCACATATCCATAGATAAAATAATTTTAAAAAATAATAAAATTAAACATATTTAACTAGGAGTTAAATATTTTTAGAAAAATTGTTCCATGAGAATTATGGCTCTAGATACATTAAAAATTATGTTTCTGGTCAGGCATGGTGGTTCATACCTGTAATCCCAGCAGTTTGTGAGGCTGAGGTGGATGGATTGCTTGAGCTCAAGAGTTCAAGACCAACCTGGGCAACATGAGGAAATTCTAACTCTACAAATAATACAAAAATTAGCCAAACATGGTAGTGTGCACCTGTTGTCCCAACTATTCAGGTGCCTGAGCTGGAAGGATGGCTTGAGCCCGGGAGGTAGAAGTTGCTGTGAGTAGAGATGGCACCACTGCACAAGCAGCCAGGGTGACAGAGTCAGAACCTGTGTCCAAATATGTGTGTGTGTATGTGTGTGTATGTGTGTGTGTGTGTGTGTGTGTGTGTGTGTGCATGTAATCAGAAATTCTTTTAATCATTTTCACAGCCTGTAAACTTAACTCCAGTAAAAGTTGTATCGCTGGAAAAAATCTTTCTCAAAATAAAAAATATTTACAATACTGTGTTTGCCAAGAGTAACTGATACTGCTCTCAATTATGTCAATGAAAATGAAGTTGCTATAATAAATTAATTTGCAAAAAAGTGAATCAGACAAATCTCATGATCAATTAAGGCATTCTGCTGTGGCTAACCATAGATAGTGTAAGAATACCATTTCTTCCTGTATACAAATACATAAGACTGTCAAGTAATTTTTTCAGAATCTTGTCTACGTATTGTAGCAATTATTTCTCTGTATCATGTCATGATAAATTAAATGAAAGGCAATTGGTATTTGAGTGATAGCATTTCTTAACTGTAGAAGTGTGAGTGGGTGATATTATCTCCAACACAACACCTCAGTAGTCACTGTATTTTTTCCACTTTCTTGATTTTCTGTAAATCCCTCTTCCCCCTCTACTCATTACAAGAGATTGAATTTGTACTAACAAACTGATGAAATATATACAGATTTGGAAGAAACTGGGAGCTAAATTTTTCTTTACCATAGAGGGAGTGATAGATATGAAGATGGAGGAAACTCGAGTAAATATGGAGGGGTTATATTGCTTTGTTCAAGTATTCACACAGGGCCTCTACTCACCCTGTATGCAGGTGGTCCTTTCCTCATTGTGGCTTTGATCTGACACCTGTTGTAAAAGCCATCATTACTCATGTATGCCCTCCTCACCCTGGTTTGACTTCACCACTTTGTATTAATTTGTCTCCTCATCAAAATGCCCTCCCTACCCCACAAGGGCTCTGTACTGGGCTGCTGAAATCCCTGGTATGTATAGTCCTCTTACTCCAATCAGTCTCCAATATCCCATGAAGGGTTTTGCCTTTCTCCTCATCCCACTGTCATGTGGCCCAGGATAATTTAAGAATTCCTTTGCAGTTGACAACAATTAACTTACAATTACATCACCTGGAAAAGGTTTGTGCCTTTCTTCCACTATGTTTAGTTGTACAAGTAAAGTCAAAGAAAATGTGTGTTTGAGTATACCTACCAATGACAATTTGTATTCTTTCTATGAAGGTTCAATGCTTTGAGAGACTACAGACAAAGAGAAAGAAAATATTTGCAATGTATACTGATGCATGCATTTAACCTACATGAGTAAGAAAGAGGGATATGAAAGCAGAAGAGCACCAAAAACAATGAAATATTGATCATGGGTCTAAATGCATGAATGAGCTGGGAGGATCACAAATTGTGATTGGACAGGGAGTGATTTAATTCATAACTTTGGAAGATGTGTAACTGATGCTGGTAATGATAACATCCAGGATATGAACAAGTTTTCTACCACCACAATGGAAAGCAGATGTTACTAATGTTAAAACTGTTAGAAATGCAGATATATAAATTTTCCAAGGCAATGTTAGAGAAATGTACCAAAAGTTGTCACAAATATCAATTGCTTGTAAAGATTTATTTATATTGCCTTTGACCTCTGAAACCAAGTTACTAAAACATAGAGAAATAGCAAGCCAACATTTCAGGTAAAATGTTTGTTTTTGTCTCAAATTCTATACTTGCCTATACTAAAGAAGTTACAAAACATGGCTTGTATGTTAATTAATCATGTACTCCCAAAACATAACTAAACTATACACCGAGGACTTAAAATAGACTATAATCAATATGCAGTATATAATGGTTGGTTGATCACTCTTGTGAATGTAATTTAAGTATAATAAAACTGAGAAATATAAAAGCTAATTCTAGGAGAATGTAAGTTTGTAATTGTAGCTATTAATGGTTGAGTCCACACTGACAATAAATAATATCATGCTATTTAATTGTGTGAAGAAGTTCTATTTAAAATAGGTATTTCATGACATTAATAATTACAACAGAACAAATCTAGTTGAAGATAATTTAATTTAGCCATTGATTTAGCAAATGAAAATAAATTATATTTGCATATATAGTAGATATAGATGTATCTATAGATGTAGCTGTAGCTGTAGCTGAAGATGTAGTGTAGTTATAGATAGATAGTGGTCTTTAAAAGTAAATCAATTCTAGACCCACCTAGCAAAGATCTGAGTTATTCCTTAACAAGATTTATCTCAAAAATTCATTTAAAATATTACAAAAATAAATTGACAAAGATTATAAACTGGCATTTCAATGAAAGAAAAACATACACAGAGATTAATTTTGTCTGTTTTTAAAAACACATAAGTTTTCTAAGCTATGAGGATGCAAAGGCATAAGAATGATACAACGGACTTGGGGGATTTGGGGGGAAGAGTGAGAGAGGGGAGGGAGTTAAAAGACTACAAATATGGTGTAATGTATACTGCTTGGGTGATGGGTGCACTAGGATCTCACAAATCACCACTAAAGAACTTACTCATGTAACCAAATATCACCTGTACCCCAATAACTTATGGGAAATTAAATTAAATTAAATTAAATTAAAAAGTGCATTGAAAGTGAGGAAGAGAAAATTTCTGCATGTGTCCAGGGCAGTTTAAAGTCGTCTCCCACATTTAAAAATAAACAAATAAATAAAAACGCATAAGTGAAATAATTTAATATAAGGGTCGTGGAAATATTTTCTTACTTATTTTTTGAATATTTAGTATTTTGATGCTGCTGTAAGTGGTCCTATTTTAAATATAATTTTCTATTTGTTTATTGTTAGTATTAGAAGTACAATGTATTTTGTATGTTAATTTTATACTTATGATATTACAAAATTCACTTGTTGATTTTGGGATTTTTTATAAATTACTCAAGATATTTGTAATATACAATGTTTTCTACGAATAAATACAATTTTACTTTTTAAGGAAAAAATCAATAAACAATCCAGTCCAATTCAATATTTAAGTCCTTTATTCTTTTTTTCCCTTATTATACTGTCTTGGAAGTCCAGTAAAATATTGATTAGAATAATGAAGACAGAAATCCTTATCTCATTCCAAATTTTAGAGAAAAAAAATTCAGATATTCTTTAACGCGTATGATGACAGCTGAAGTTGTTTCAAAACTGCCCTTTTCTAAATTGCAAAATGTTTTCTCTTTTTTGAAAGTTTTGTTAAAAAACAATGTTGAATTCTGCAAATACCTTTTCTGTAATCTTTGAGATGATTGCATTATTTCTCTTATTTTATTAATATGGTTAATTACAGTACTTTAATTTAAAATATTTGTAAAAAGCACTGTGCATATTGAGTCTATATCCACTTGGTCTACATGTTTTTCTTTTCTTTTCTTTTCTTTTTTTTTTTTTTTTGAGAAAAATTTCACTCTCTCGCCCAGGCTAGAATGCAGTGGCACTATCTCAGTTCACTTCAACCTCTGCCTCCCAGGTTCAAGTGATTCTCCTGCCTCAGCCTCCCAAGTATGCATGACACCATGACCAGCTAATTTTTTTTTTTAATATTTTTAGTAGCGTGGGGCTTCACAATGTTAGTAAGGCTGGTCTCAAACTCCTGACTTCAAGCGATCCACAGACCTTGGCCTCCCAAAGTGCTGGGATTAGAGGCAAGAGACATCGTGCCTGTCCTGCATGTATTTGTTTTTATTGTTGGTAGATTTGTTTTGTAAATGCATCTCGTGAAAATATTTTCATGCTTAAAAGTTATGCAGCATTTTTAAAAAATAAAGAAAAGACAGAAAGAAGACATGAGAAAGAGAAGAATGTTCATGCCTTGTACAAGAAGTAAGTGCCACAAATACGAAAGAGAATGATCCGATAAACCAAAGTATTGGAAAAAACATTATAAAGCAAGTAATATTTGAAGAGGACTTTAAATTATTTTAGCATAGTATATTTGGAGAAGCCAGTGAATATAATACTATGCATAGGTTAACGGATGAATAAGAAGAATAGATTTAGGGGAAAAATTAAAATAATGACTAGGTTTCAAAGCTTTCCGAATAACTTATTACAATGTGTGCTATATATTTGATATAAATTTAATTTGTTAAACATTAGATTTAAATGATCAAGTGAAAGTTTTAAGAATATAAATTTGGCAGTAGTAACAGGAAACATGAGATGAGAATAAGATTACAGAGGAAATGTACACCCTGAAGACTATTTCAGTAGCCCCTAGAAAGCTATAGAAAGAATGCAATGCATGCATGATACATGGTAGTTAGAGTGGTTGGTGGGGTAACTCTAAATTTGGAAGATGAAGGAGACGGAGGTGTGTATGAAGTGTTTTCAAAAATTTGAGAAGGAAAGTAGTGAAATCTATTTTTTTAAAGTAAGATAGTAGAGAAATAACTTCTTATTCAAGGGAAATAAAGTGATTAAAGTGGGAAATTAAGGTGAGGATGAGACATCAGGAGTAATTATTTTCCAACCAATGGAAAAGGATACTAGCATATGGGTTATGCCTAAAGATTAAAGATCTTCAAGAAAGAAAGTATGATGAATTTCCAAATATATTTGAAATTGAAAGAAATGGAAACTGTAAATATTCCAGGCATATTGATTTCCTTGAAATTAGCTCAACATCATTTTGAAAAAAAATTTAATTATGATAAAATATTCTGAGATTGTTTTAAGCTTTGCTTATGGGGGCTGAAAATTCAGGTAATAAAAATTTGAAGCAGAAACTGAAAATACACTTTCCCACCACCACCCATTCTATCATACCATCCAAGTCATCACTGGGCTCAGAAAGTTTTGTAAAAACTGATTTTCAACCATGTATTGTTCATATTTATTTCTTCTCTCTATCACTTAGCACTGTGTATTGAATACGGTAGGTACTCAAATATTTTTGGGTGTAATAAAACAAATTAAAAAGAGATGCATTAATATAAAATAAGGTACAATGGCATTACAACAACTGCATATCAAAATAGGAGAAAACATTTCTAGCTTAAACTATACATACAAAAACACTTAAGCATAGGAAAAATTAAAGATGTAAAATTATTATTTTGTTCCATTGGTCTATATCTCTGTTTTGGTACCAGTACTATCCTGTTTTTTGTTACTATAGCCTTGTAGTATAGCTTGAAGTCAGGTAGCGTGATGCCTACAGCTTTGTTCTTTTGGTTTAGGATTGTCTTGGCAATGCGGGCTCTCTTTTGGTTCCATATGAACTTTAAAGTAGCTTTTTTAAGTTCTGTGAAGAAAGTCATTGGTAGCTTGATGGGGATGGCATTGAATCTATAAATTACCTTGGGCAGTGTGGTCATTTTTATGATATTGATTCTTCCTATCCATGAGCATGGAATGTTCTTCCATTTGTGTCCTCTTTTATTTCATTGAGCAGTGGTTTTTAGTTTCCCTTGAAGAGGTCCTTCACATCCCTTGTAAGTTGGATTCCTAGGTATTTTATTCTCATTGAAGCAATTGTGAATGTGAGTTCACTCATGATTTGGCTCTCTGTTTGTCTGTTATTGGTGTATAAGAATGCTTGTGATTTTTGCACATTGATTTTAATAACATTTGACCCAGCTATCCCATTACTGGGTATATACCCAAAGGATTGTAAATCATGCTGCTGTAAAGACACATGCACACATATGTTGATTGTGGCACTATTCACAATAGCAAAGACTTGGAACCAACCCAAATGTCCATCAATGATAGACTGGATTAAGAAAATGTAAAAAAGGATGAGTTCATGTCCTTTTGTAGGGACATGGATGAAGTTGGAAACCATCATTCTCAGCAAACAATTGCAAGGACAGAAAACCAAATACCGCATATTCTCACTCATAGGTGGGAATTGAACAATGAGAACACTTGGACACAGGAAGGGGACATGACACATCAGGTCCTTTTGTGAGGTGGGGATAGGGGAGAGGGATAGCATTAGGAGATATACCTAATGTAAATGACAAGTTAATGGGTGCAGCACACCAACATGGAACATGTATACGTATGTATCAAACCTGCACGTGGTGCACATGTACCCTAGAACTTAAAGTACAATAAAAAAATAAAAATTCTTTATTGCTAAAATTTTTTAGATGATTATGATAATTCCTATTACACTGGTGTAGAAAAGATTTTAAATATTGTGACAAAAGCAAAACCTACAGAAAATGATTGTAAATATTGTCACACTAAAATACAAAACGTCTTTAGTTTTGTAATATGCTACAAACTGGGAAAATATATTAACATTTTAATAAAATAGAAGTAAAGCATGCTACAAACTGAGAACATATATTTACATTTTAATAACAGATGCAATATTGGTATCTAGAATATATGATAATGCTTTTGTTTTAATTCTGAAAGCAACAATAACCAATCAGGACAAATCAAAAATTCAAAAAATGAAAATGAGAAAGCCTGTCAACAGGAAATTCTCTCTCTCTCTCTCTCTCTCTCTCTCTCTCACACACACACACACACACACACACACACCACCACCACCACCACCAAATGGGCTAGCCATAAAGCTATTAAAGGATGCTTAGTTACACTAATAATCAGGGAAATACAAATCAATCATGAAACACTATGCAGCAATAAAAAAGTACAAGATCATGTCCTTTGCAGCAACATGAATAGAGCCAATGGCCATTATACTAAGTGATGTAACACAGGATCAGAAACCCAAATACCTCATGTTCTCACTTTTAAGTGGGAGCTAAATATCAAATACATATGGATACAAAGAAGGAAACAAAACACACTGGGGTCTACTTGAGAGTGAAGTATGCAAAGAGAGTGAGAATCAAAGTCTACCTATCAGGTACTACATTTATTAACCGGTTGACTAAACAACCTGTATACCAAACCTCCGTGATGTGTAACTTACCTTTATTTAAAAAAAAAAAAAAAAAAAGTACGTGTACCTCGAACTGAGTAAACAAACAAACAAAATTAAATGATAATAAATTATAAATGAAAAAAATCCAAAACAATCATCATTTTTCATTTTGATATTTCAGAACTATCACATTGTCAAAAAATTAGCATCTGGTAGTGTTAAGTGCTTCCAAGGGCATTCAGCAAATGGGACAGCTTACGTATTTCTGGTAGAAGTGAAAATCATTAAATCAATTTCCTTCTAAAGTTTTCATCCTACAGATATTCTAGTACAAGAGAAAAAGTTTAAATGGTTCAGAAGATTCACCGTTTTACTATGTAATGTTGAAAGTACACATAGACTCATTACAGTAATAAATTACATTTTATTCCAACAATAAAATTATTTCTATAGATAACTACATTTATGTATTTTTGCATGAATCAAACTAAAAATACATAACACAGAGAGAAAACTTGCAGAAGCTCGTTAATAGTATGAAATCATCCAAATAAAACAGAAAATAATGCAATGTATTCTTATATGAATGTACATGTAAGGGCCAAATACTTTTAAAATACATACGACTAATACACACAAACTTCAGACTTCAGGAGAATGGTTATTTTGGGGGATGGAGGGTAAAGGGATCAAGATGGTTATTTCTGGGGATGGAGAGTAAAGGAATCAGGATGAGATTTTGGTGATACTGATAACTGTTTGTTAGCAACAAAAAATAAAGTAAGGCAAAGACCCGGCGCAGTGGCTCACATCTGTAATCCCAGCAGTTTGGAAGGCCGAGACGGGCAGATCACGAGGTCAGCAGATCGAGACTATCCTGGCTAACACGGTGAAACCCCGTCTCTACTAAAAAATACAAAAAACTAGCTGGGCGAGGTGACAGGCGCCTGTAGTCCCAGCTACTCCGGAGGCTGAGGCAGGAGAAAGGCATAACCCCGGGAGGCGGAGCTTGCAGTGAGTTGAGATGCGGCCACTGCACTCCAGCCTGGGCGACAGAGCGAGACTCCGTCTCAAAAAAAAAAAAAAAAAAAAAAAA
>NW_016809749.1:1192170-1195500 GCF_001698545.2 Rhinopithecus bieti
TATCTTTTGCTTTTCATCAACTCCTAATTTTTTTTTTTTTCATCAACTCCTAAAATATCTGGAAATCTGGCTTCTGCCTTCAACCTAATTTCATTAAAACTGATCTTGCTAATATCTACAGTTACTTTCCAGTTTTTTTATTTGACCTCTCCTTCAAAGTTGATTGTATAAAGTACATAATTTCTCTACAGAAATAATATAGGTGAGTTAAGGTCTCAAAAGATAAGGATGTTTATCTTGAGATGGAAATATAGATTGATGAAGTTGAAAGAACATTGCGTTTTATGCCCTCTTAATTTTATATTTCACAATTATTATTAGTGTGTAAATTTCTTTTGTTGTTTTTTTATTTTCTCACAATCATTTCTTCAATCTACTTTCTTCCCATTTCAACCTATAGCTCAGGTTGCATTTTGTCTACCAGAGCTTAAATGATTGGATTTGCTGTTATCTCAGCAATGTGACTTTTGGCAAGTTACTTAACATCTCACTGCCTCTGTTTCCTTAATTATAATATGGGGTTAATAGTAATCATTATTTTTTGTGTCATTGTGAGGATAAAGGTGCTTAATATCTGTGAAGTAGTTAAAACAACAGATAGACACTGACCAATAAAACAAAATAGAGATTCCAGAAGCAGACTCATATATATATATATATAATCAACTGATTTATTACAAAGGCGAGAGTAAAGTTATGTACAGAAATACTTTCAAGAAATGACTGTGTTATTTGCATAACCTTATCTAACATTGTAAACACAAAACAATTCCAAACTTCTCACAGGTCTAAATATTAAAAGTAAAGTGATAAGACTTTAAAGAACACATTGGAGAGCAGTCTTGTGACTTCAGCGTAGGCAAAAATTTCTTAAACAGATGCACAGAGACACCTAGTGTGAACAAAAAAAGAAAAAAAAAAGAAAGAAAGAAAGAAAGAATTAAATAAGGTATATCAAGATTAAGAAATTAGGATTACCAAAAGTAGCCAGTAAAAGGGTGAAAAGGCATCCCCAAGAGTGGGAAAGATACTCAAAATACATACATTACATCAGACAAACATACTTGTAACCAGTACATATAAAAATTATGCAAATCCATAAGACAGATAATCCAACAAGGAAAAAATGAGCAAAAAGTTCAACTTACACTTTACAAAAGTGGTGTAAAAGTAAAAACATATGAAGCTAATTTACAGTGTTGGAAAGGAGTGATTTACATTGGTGAGCATGTGGAAGGGATAAGGTGGCAACAGAAAGGGAAGACAAAAGGGACTGGTAGAGCCTGATAATGTTCCATTTATCTGGTTGTGATTCCATAAGTCAGTTTGTAAAAGCATGATCAAGCTGTAGACTAGTGACATGCTCACTTTATATATTTGTATAAATACACACATATTTGTATGTATGTTTAAAAAGTGGTACATAGTAAACACTACACAAATGTCAGCTGTATCAGTGGTCACATTTTTTAATACCTCCCTATGAACATAGCAGACCACTTTTCTACTTGGTTTAGAAAGTGATTTTAGAAGTAGGATTTATTTTGCAATTCTTTTCAGGGTAATACTCTTTGGTTCTTTATGGTGCTTAATTTTTATAGATCTCATGTTGATTTTTTCCTGTTTGCTAATCCTTATACAAAGGAACATCTGCTATTCTGGGCCCTTGCCAACAGCAGGGTGTACTGACTGCACTTGACCCCCACTTACTGTCCACATGAGTGCTTGTAGACCCTCCCACATGGATGTAAAACAGGGAGCAGGTTGACACAGCTCCTAGTTCAATTTTTGGAGTTTTACAGGGATTCATGCAGTGTTTTTCTATCAAATTGAAGGACATCCTTTTCTGCTTCAGTACTCCATGCTCTGAAACACAAGGAAAATAATATATGTCCCATATCAAAGGCTTTCCAAAGTGTGTTTCTCAGAGGCAAACAAGTATTCATTCAAAAGAGGCACTTAAAACTTTTGTTGTATAAATGGGGTTCTGCATACAATTTGATTTGAAAAGAATCAAAGAATACAATTCCTAAGAATGGTTTCAAAGGAATAATTTATAGATGATATAAGTTATCTATAACTATACCACAAGAAAGTAATAAATATTACTCATAAACCTTTAATACCGTAATGGCCTGTGAAGAAATTCTACACTTCTTTCCTTGACTCTGAAGACCCTTGGCAATCTTGCTCAATCTACTTCTTATCTCAGTTCCAGTCACCATGCATTTTCTCTTCTGGTCAAATCTAACTAACTCTATTCACCATACATGCCATACTATTTACCAGATCTAATATTCTGTATAATTACTACATTTTCATCTAGAGAAGCCTTCTTCCAGATATCCACATTTTCATATTTTAGGAACTAGTTCATTTGTCATCTATTCTAATGACACATTTCCCTCTTCTGAATGTCTAAAACATTTTATCTATACATTGTTTTGGTTGTTTTTTAATGGCACTTCAACATAGTGTAACAGTTGCTTAAATATGCATTGCTCCAAAGGCAAGATCATCATCCAACACAACTGTGTATCATATTCACCTCTTCTTACACCACCATACACTCTGATATTAATATTATTTGGATAGTCACTATTGACTACATTATCTATAAATATATTATGGCATTTGACAGATCTAGTGTCGAATTCCACTCTTTATATTTGTAGCTGTGTAATCATGGGCTATTTATCCACTCTGTACTATATATTCATGAAAATGATTAGTGGAAAATAAGTTATGTAGTATATCTACAAAGTCTTGCAATAAAGGCACACAATAAACACTTCATAAATAGAAATCATCTAAATTTAAATTCTCAATACAGATTTTAGGATACCAGGATATAATGAATCAGGTTTTTCTCCCTTTCTTTTTTACATATTGCCTAAATAAATTCTTACTGCTTAATCAATGTCTTTACATTTTCTCATACTCTAGCAATTTGCCTCTTTCATTTCCAGAAAGAAAAAAAAAAAAAGAAAAAACCTCTGAAGCTTTTGGTCTTTGGCCAACGTGACCAAAAGTTCAAAAATAATTAAGAAAATATGGTTCTATGATGCTTTCCCTTCAATAAAACATCAAGTGCAACTTGAAAGAAAAAGTTCTACACGTTTTCTGAGAGGGCTAGAGCTCAGACAGCCTGCCGAAGAACTTCACGTGTATCTATAAAGTTTTGCACAACGATTTAAAAAGATTAAGACAGTAGCTGCTTTTCTAAGAGTATTAGATTCCAAAGGAATTATGCTCATGAAACATTTGTAAATTCCCTTTAAAAAGAGGTACAAAACACTGAAAAACTTTATTATACTATTAGAATTTACA
>NW_016809749.1:1198966-1224510 GCF_001698545.2 Rhinopithecus bieti
TTTAAAAGAGGTACAAAACACTGAAAAACTTTATTATACTATTAGAATTTACAAATTGATAGTGCAAGGCAATCATCCTGTGATGTGCAGTCTGTGATTTGCAGTTCTGGCCATTAAAAGAAGCTCATGATGTTAAGGCCCTTGGTCTTTTTTAAATCCAGTCGTACCTGTTTTCTTCTGTAACCTTTTGTAAATGGAAGGCTCTGAAACCTTTCAGGATTCAAGAACTAACTCTGGCATACCTACATCTGCATCTGTCTCAATTTTGGTTTGGTGACTGAGTTTAAACATCTTCTGTGGTTCCAGAGACAGCCTTCCTGGACTCTCTATGGAATGTGGATTGCTGGTTGTTCTTTCACATTTTAGCGGTTGTTGTGGCCCTATGTGAACTAAGAAAGTATTTTTCAACCAAGTATTATGTCAAGAATATCCCCGTAATTCTTTAACGTGGAGCTTTGTTTACCCTTCAAGAGCATCAAGAGTAAGCAGATGAGCCCCGCTATGTCTCTGTAAGTCCATAACCAGATTAGAGAAAAACATGACAATTTTAATAAAAAACAGCAATGTGACACAAAACTGATTAATATGAGAGGAAAATCCAGCTTAAAAACATGATAACTTTTCAACCACATTTGTGTGAACTTGCTCTCTAGATGTGTACTTTTTCAATGCAAAATCTTTACTGTTTATTTTTAAAGTACAAGTTAACCAAACCTATATTGTTAATATTAATGTTAATTAATTAATTAATTAATTAATTTGAGGCCAGATCTCACTCTCACCCAGACTGGAGTGGAGTGGCACAATCGTGGCTCACCGCAACCTCCACCTCCCAGACTCAAGAGATCCTCCTGCCTCAGCCTCTCGAGTGGCTGGAATTACAGGTATGCATGACTACTGTCTGGCTAATTTTTGTATTTTTAGTAGAGACAGAGTTTTACCATGTTGGCCAGGCTGGTCTCAAACTCCTGACCTCAAATGATCCACCCGCCTTGGCCTCCCAAAGTGTTGGGACTACAGGTGTGAGCCACCACACCTGGTCTAATGTTAATTATTTTAAATATATTTTAGAATACAAGATTTCATTGTTCTCTGAATTCAGTTGTCCAACAAATCTGGTTCAGACTCTTTTGATTTGTTACATGGATTACTCCAACTATTTCCTAGTTTCCCTGTCACTAGTATTATATACTTCAAATTTCTTTAACAGTGATATTCTGAAAAAGCAAACATCATTAGCAGTTCCTTACTGTAAATCATTTAATCACTGCTCGCTTCAGGATAAAATTTGCACCACGATGTATCAGATATTCAGGAGTTGAGACCTATTCATTTTCTTTTCTAATTTCAACCTTCTCCCCAAATGCATACCTACTCTCACAAACTACTATTCATTTCCAGAAACGTCTACCATCTTTCTTGGCACAATTTTGGATTGGATTGGTATTGACTTTGCTTAGAATGCTCTTTTTATAGGTGGGTATCCTTCTTAGTTAATGTATTAGTCAGGGTTCTCTTAGAAGGACAGAACTAATAGGATATAGGTCACTGAAAATCTGTCTCCAAGCTGAAGAGAAAGGAGAGCCAGTCTGAGTCCCAAAACTTGAGAACTTGGAGTCCGGCATATGAGGGCAGAAAGCATCCAGCACGGGAGAAAGATGTAGGCTGGGAAGTTAGGACCATCACTCCTTTCACATTTTTCTGCCTGTGTTATATTCGCTGGAAGCTGATTAGATATCACCCACTAGATTAAGGGTGGATCTGCCTTTCCCAGACCACTGACTCAAATGTTAATCTCTTTTGGCAACACCCACATGGACACACCTAGGATTAATATTGCATCCTTCAATCCAGTTAAGTTGATACTCAGTATTGACCATCACAGTTAATCATTATGATTCTTCTTGTGTTACTTTCAAGAAGTATTCCCTGGCCCACCCAGATATTCAATGTATAAATATTGTACCATTGTTATAAATATGGGTAAGTCAGATTCATGCTTTCATTTACCTAATGTATATTGCTTAAGCGTTTGAGCTTTATTTAATAATTTCAGTCTAATTCGTTGCTTCTGCTTCTTCAGATTCCACAGTGATGAAATATTTCCTTTCATTTATTCTTTCAAGATATGTTTGTATATCAGTTTTGAACATACTTTTAAGATCTACTACTTCTAACCAAACAAAATTGAAAGGTATTAACATCATTATCATCATCATCAAATATCAGCATGTAGTTATAAAAAGACAAGCTGACCCTAGATTAGCCCTCTTCCACTTGATAAACTAAATGGAGAAGATACTACCTGGGTTAGTAAGAGTTTAATCTATCCTGGGCATTTTTATAATATATTCAGTATACATGAATTAATTCTCACATAAATGGCAAATAGGTAGGTAATGTTTTCTCTACTTTACAGTTGAAGTATAGGGAGGTTAAGTAACTTGCCAAAAAGAATCATGAAATGAATACAAATGAAGTCAAGATATAGAAGCAGGCAGTCTATTTAACATTATATCATCCTGTCAGAAAATAGACACTGGGGACTACCAGAGATGAAAGGGAGGGAGGGAAACAAGGATTGAAAAACTGTCTATTGGCTACTATGCTCACTACCTGAATGACGGGGTCATTCATACTTCAAACCTTAGCATCATGCAATATACCCATGTAACAAACCTGCACATATATCTTTTGAATCGAAAATAAAAGTTGAAATTTTAAAAAAGGGGTAAAATAGAAATTGAAAAAAAAACAAATAATTGGAAAAAAATACCATCCTGACTTTTAAAAATTATTTTTCTCTATAATGAGAACATGTTGAGAATGTATCCTGAAAATTATAAAACACACCCCCAAATAGTATTAGTAAGAAATATATTATTACAAGAAAAAAAACCTCTATTTTTCTAAAGTTATGCTGAAGGTAATCAGTGTAGCCTAATGAAATGTTAATTCTTAAGAGTTAAAAGTGCAAATAATATACTTTTATGCACACAATGTTTCAAAACAACCTATTGATTATACACTGTAAATTAGATGTGAGAATTTAGTTAATAAACTATTTTTGTTTTCTTCTATCAAACATGCTATTGAAAATAGAATCTCTATCATCTATAAGAATTCAGTGGAGCTATACAAACAAAGTATTAGCTATTAATATTCAATGCTCCTTTAAAGGAATTCATATCTGGAGTACAGAAATGGACTAAGTGAGATTTACATGGTTTTCTGAATATAACATGCTATTTTTCTGCCATGTTTCACTATTTGATTAAACAATTTTCCTAAAAGAATATGCCCTGAGCTTAAGTGAGCAGTGCTTACAACAAATTGCCAGTGATATAACCCAAAAGTCCAGTGATAAGCCCCCAATATCACCTCCACATTAATGTGAAGATTCAGTTCCTTAAGAGATTCAGTTCCTTAAGAGCTGGTACCATTCCTTCTGAAACTATTCCAAACAAAAGAAAAAGAAGGAATCCTCCCTAGCTCATCTTATGAGGCCAGCACCACCATGATACCAAAACCTGGCAGAGACACAACAAAAAAAGAAAATTTCAGACCAACACTCCAATGAACATTGATGCGAAAATCCTCAATAAAATATTGCCAAACTGAATCCTGCAGCACATTCAAAAGCTTATCCACCACAATCAAGTTGGCATCATCCCTGGGATGCGAGGCTGGTTCAACATAGGCAAATCAATAAACTCAATCCACCACATAAACAGAACCAATGACAAAAATCACGATTATCTCAATAGATGCAGAAAAGGCCTTCGATAAAATTTAACACCCTTCATGCTAAAAACATTCCATGCACTAGGTATCGATGGAACGTATCTCTAAATAATAAGAGCTATTTATGACAAACCCCAGCCAATATCATACTGAATGGGCAAAAGATAGAAGCATTCCTTTTGTAAAAAGGCACAAGATGAGGATGCCCTTTCTCATCGTTCCTATTCAACATAGTATTGGAAGTTCTGGCCAGGACAATCAGACAAGAGAAAGAAATAAAGGGTATTCAAATATGAAGAGAGGAAGTCAAATTGTCTCTGTTTGCAGATAACATGATTGTATATTTAGAAAACCCCATCGCTTCAGCCCAAAAACTTAAGCTGATAATCAACTGCAGCAAAGTCTCAGGATACAAAATCAACGTGCAAACATGACAAGCACTCCTTTACACTAATAATAGACAAACTAAGAGCCAAATCATGAGTGAACTCACATTTACAACTGCTAAAAAGAGAATAAAATACCTAGAAACACAATTTAAAGGGGATGTGAAGTACCTCTTCAAGGAGAACTACAAACCACTGCTCAAGGAAATAAGAGAGGACACAAACAAATGGAAAAACATTCCATGCTCATGGATAGGAAGAATCAATATCATGGAAATTGACATACTACCCAAAGTAATTTATAGATTCAATGCTATTCCCATCAAGCTACCATTGACTTTCTTTACAGAATTATAAAAAACTACTTTAAATTTCACATAGAACCAAAAAAGAGCCCACATACTCAAGAAAATCCTAAGCAAATANACCCCATCGCTTCAGCCCAAAAACTTAAGCTGATAAGCAACTGCAGCAAAGTCTCAGGATACAAAATCAACGTGCAAACATGACAAGCACTCCTTTACACTAATAATAGACAAACTAAGAGCCAAATCATGAGTGAACTCACATTTACAACTGCTAAAAGAGAATAAAATACCTAGAAACACAATTTAAAGGGGATGTGAAGTACCTCTTCAAGGAGAACTACAAACCACTGCTCAAGGAAATAAGAGAGGACACAAACAAATGGAAAACATTCCATGCTCATGGATAGGAAGAATCAATATCATGGAAATTGACATACTACCCAAAGTAATTTATAGATTCAATGCTATTCCCATCAAGCTACCATTGACTTTCTTTACAGAATTATAAAAAACTACTTTAAATTTCACATAGAACCAAAAAAGAGCCCACATACTCAAGAAAATCCTAAGCAAATAGAACAAAGTTGGAAGCATCACGCTACCTGACTTCAAACTATAGTACAAGGCTAGAGTAACCAAAACAGCATGGCATTGGTACCAAAACAGGTATGTAGACCAATGGAACAGAACATAGGCCTCAGAAATAATGCCATGTATCTACAATCATCTGATCTTTGACAAACCTAACAAAAAAAAGTAATGGAAAAAGGATTCCCTGTTTATTAAACAGGGTAGTGTTGAGAAACTGGCTAGCCATATTCAGAAAACTGAAACTGGACCCCTTCCTTACACTTTCTACAAAAATTAATTAAAGATTGATTAAATATTTAAATGTAAGACCTAAAACCATAAAAAACCTAGAAGAAAACCTAGGCAATACCATTCAGGTCATAGGTATGGGCAAAGACTTCATGACTAAAACAACAAAACAATAGCAACGAAAACCAAAATTGTACAAATTGGGTCTAATTAAACTAAAAAGCTTCTACACAGCAAAAGAAACTATCATCAGAGTGAACAGACAACCTACAGAATGGGAGAAAAATTTTGCAACCTATCCATCTGACAAAGGGCTAATATCCAGAATCTACAAGGAATTTAAACAAATTTATAAGAAAAAAACAAGCATCCCCATCCAAAAGTGGGCAAAAGATATCAAGAGACACTTCTCAAAGGAAGACATTTATGTGGCCAACAAACATATTTTAAAAAAAGCTCATCATCATTGGTCATTAGAGAAATGCAAATCAAAACCACATTGAGATACCATCTCACGCCAGTTAGAATGGTGATCATTAAAAGGTCAGGAAACAACAGATTCTGGAGAGGATGTGGAGAAATAGGAAGGTTTTTACACTGTTGGTGGGAGTGTAAATTAGTTCAACCACTGTGGAAGACAGTGTGGTGATTCCTCAAAGATCTAGAACTGGAAATACCATTGACCCATCAATCCCACTACTGGGTATATACCCAAAGGATTAGAAATCATTCTACTATAAAGACACATGCACACGTACTGCAACAATGTTCAGGAAAGAAAAGACTGTTACTTTAATGTTTAATGTTTACTTTAATGTTTAATGTTTACTTTAATGTTAAAGCCCATTACTGTTAGATTGGATAAAGAAAATATGGTATATACACACCATGGAATACTATGCAATCATAAAAAAGAATGAGTTCATTTCCTTTACAGGGACATGGATTAAGCTGGAAACCATCATTCTCAGCAAACTAACACAGGAACAGAAAACCAAACACTGCATGTTCTCAGTCGTAAGTGGAAGTTGAACAATGAGAGCATACGGGCAAAGGGAGGGGAACATCACACACCAGGGCCTGCTGAGGGGTGAGGGGCAAGGGGAGGGATAGTATTAGGAGAAATACCTGATGTAGATGATGAGTTGATGGGTGCAGCAAACCACCAGGGCACATGTGTATCTATGTAACAAACCTGCATGTTCTCACATATATCCCAGAAGTTAAAGTATAGTAGAAATTAATAATAATAAAAGAAAAGAAAAGAAAAGAAAAGAAAAGAAAAGAAAAGAAAAGAAAAAGAAAAAGAGGAAAGAAGAGAGGAGAGGAGGAACAGAGGGAAGGAGGGAGAGAGAAATGAGTTAACTTAAAAATTTCAATTAACTTCAAAACCTTAGCTAGCAAACTGAAAACCTGATAATTTTGTGTTTTCTTTGTAATTTGATACCTTTGAAAGTGCTGATAGCCAGACTTTAAAAATCAGTTTTAGATATGTCTGTCTGACTATTAACTTAGCAGGTGCCTTACGATCCATCAATCATGTACAATAAAACTTCCATTTACATTGTAATTTCTGGAAGGTTTTCTTATTTATTGTCAAATCAGCAAAGTTGTTCTCCCAGACTCCTAGGCAAGCTAGTTGAAGCTCTGAGATTTGGGTATGATAACCGGACATACCCTCACTCAGCCTTGATAGCTTTGGTTTTCTCAAGCAACCTGGGGAGGAGAATGTTAAGGATGACTCCTCATGTTAGCAATGAGAATGTGGCAGTGCAACTGATGGTGGTAATGGTCAGCAGCAGCCTGGAAAAACTAGAGCACCAATAGCCAAAAAACATATTTTTCAGTTTCATTAAAATTCTTATATGTGATATCTGTTTCATAAATTCAAAGCTTGAACATGTAGTCTTGTGTTCATTGCAATGACTACCTCATAGTCTCAGAAAGCTTTTTAATATTTACAGGGAATAATCTTATTTTGTCTCAAACAGGTGTGTATATATTACCTATATATACATATATTTTGTGTTTACATAATCTTCTTCCTGTTCATTCCCTTAATATTTTTCACCTCAACATGTACACAGAGTATAGAAAAGGTGTTCTACCGGTACCAGTACTTGAAACTATTCATTGAATTAGTTACCTACCTTTTTTTTTCCCCTCTTTCGACAATGCCTCTATCTTAGGAAAAATATTGGTTAGAGAAATACTGTATTAAGCTAGATTTGATGTGAATTTATGAGAGAGTGAAAAGCAGGTATATAATAATTTGAAGTGTGTTTGAAAAGTAATGTTTACATACTAAATAACCTGTTCTTTTATTTTCAGATTCTGGATTAGAATGCCTCAACATAGAACAGAATACTACTATGTCATCACATTTCAAGATGCCTCATCATTTCTATTATTTGTGCCATGTGTATTTATTTATTTGAATACTTAGCATATTTTAAATAAAAACTTAAAAGGGAAGTTTGACACTAGTAAAATATTAGTCATCTCAAGGGCTTGCACTAACTGGACTATATATCCAATCATATAAAAAAAAGGTACTGAGAAAGATCCTACACCTGGGCTCTATTGCCTGCATCAATTAAGTCCTTTTAGTACTTTCTGAAAATGAACTATACCCGGGATCCTTAGAGCAGTCATCAGAGATGTAAAGATACCTTATCACTCGTGTGAATTCACAACTACCGAGGAATTTTTTGAAGTAGCAATTTTTGAATTTCTGTTCCTCTTGAAATATCAGTGCTGCGCTTAAAATTCCCAGTACTTCCATATTTAGAAATGCATCTTTGCTAGACATGGTTTGGAATGTTCCTGTCCCCCTTGCAGTGAATCTGCCCTTCCTCCCACTCACAATGCCTGCCAAGTGGCCACATTTCTTTAAACCTTGTGTTTCCTTAGCCCAGTTCTTAAAACCAAAGTTAGACAACTAACTCCAGGGAGTCTATCATCAGGAGAACAAAATACTATGTTTTGTAGGACCTGGGATAATCAATATCCTTCCTAGAAAGGTGAAATTTGGAAACAGGGACTATTTTCAAGACAGCTGTAAGCAGCTGAGCTGAAATGTCATGTAAAGCCTAGAACTGAGGAAGCCCCTTTGAGCTATCTGCACACGGTTCAGTTGAGGCTGGGTCAGGGCAATGTACGATCAATCTACGGTGAGAGATCAGGACTTCCATTCCAGTTTCGTTCTGTCATTGAAAGTGTTTATTTAGAAAAAGTGATTATCCTCAGAATTACAATTTTCCCTCTCTTAAAGAGATGATATTTACACGTTTGGCAGCGTTGTTCCAGAATCAAGGAAGAAAGTGTTTCTGGCCTGTACTAAATATCCAAAAAAGTAGTTATTAATCTTATCATCACTCTAATGCCCACTTCTTTGTCGATTCTGAGGTCCCTGATGATAGAGCTCGTGGCTTATTCCTCTTTGCTTTTGCAGAATCTCTCACACAATGCCTGGAACCAAGAAGATGTTGCATATTTATTTGCTGCCTTTAATAGAACTGCCCCAAACAGAACTAGGACTTAATGTCAGTGAAGGTGTAGTAGCAGGTCAGATGGGAGAGGTTTATGAGACTAGGCATGTTGGGAAAATACCAGCCATACACAAAACTGCAGGAAAGTCCAGGAAATTCATACAGAGACATAGGTCATACTATTGAGAGGGAGCCACTCACAGAAATGGGAAGTAATCAACTTCCATAAATTAGTGAAGACCAGAAAGAAAACAGAAGGCAAATATGTCTCAGTTAGAAAAGCCTGCACTTTGATAGCTATCAACTTGGGACATATAGTAGGTAGTAACAGCATCAGGAAACTATTTTAGAAGTTAGCATACAAAGGCCGGGCGCGGTGGCTCAAGCCTGTAATCCCAGCACTTTGGGAAGCCGAGACGGGTGGATCGCGAGGTCAGGAGATGGAGACCATCCTGGCTAACACGATGAAACCCCGTCTCTACTAAAAAATACAAAAAACTAGCAGGGCGAGGTGGCGGGCCCCTGTGGTCTCAGCTGCTCAGGAGGTTGAGGCAGGAGAATGGCGTAAACCCGGGAGGCGGAGCTTGCAGTGAGCTGAGATCCGGCCACTACACTCCAGCCTGGGCGACAGAGCGGGACTCTGTCTCAAAAAACAAAACAAAACAAAACAAAAACAAACAAACAAACAAAAAGTTAGCATACAGTTACCAGATAAGATAGAAAATGCCCAGTTAAATTTGTTTCTCAGGTAAATGGAGAGTAATTGTTTTACTATAACTAGTTTCCATACAACACATTCTCTTTCTTCATTCTTATAACAACCCTGCCAAGTGTGTGTAACTATAATCTTTTGATGAGAGGAAACTGAGATTCCAAGGAAAATCCTATGTAGTATTTGGGACATATTTAAACACAAAGAAATAATGTGTTGCTTACCTGAAAATCAAACTTAACTGGTATCCTACATTTTATTTGCTAATCTGATAAATTAAATTAGTGTGTGAAGGTTGGGGTGCAGGTAGGATGCCAGGCTAAAGTGACATGTAGTCAAAAGCTTGACTGACTTCAATCAGTTACTACTCCCACCAGGTATATACTGTGGATCCATGGCCCCCAAATATAGCAACCTCATATACAGCAAAAAACTAGATTACTAAGCAGTCCCATAGAAAGTAATGTAAAGATGCTCTTCTCAGATTTCCAATATCTTAAGAGACCTGCATCTGATATTTGGACACTTCTTACCTTCAAGAACCTGAGATCTCCTATTTCCCTTTAAGTAGGAACTGAAGTGGAGCTAATGCCTAAGTCAAGGACAAACCTGAAACTGGATATGGGAAGGACCAGGGCCAGGAATCCAAGCATGTTTTCATTTTAAAAAATAATGTATTTCCTTGTTTTATATTGTATTTAATTCTGTAAACTGTCTCAAATTGCTGCAGGACATAAGCTCAGGTAAATCATAAAAGAATAAATAAATGAACAAGCAAAATCTTGTCCAAAGCTAGGCAATTATAAGAAAACTAAGATCAGGCACCCAACCATATTTAAAGAGTAGGTTCCTTTGCTTCCTACTTCAGATAGCAGCCTGCAGCCTTTGCCCCTTTAAATTAACACCTTGATATCCTCAGCAAATTAAATTTGCATTTCCTTTTTGGAGCTTCTTTTTGGACACCAGAAGATAGGTATTCTAAAGACCAGTTTCAGTTAATGTAAATAATCAGGCACTGGGAAAGATATTAATTGGAGCCACTTATTTTTGGGAAATTATTTTCGACTCTTGCAGTTTTTGTTACTTTAACTTCATTCTGCTTAATTTTTTGTGGTTTCTTGTTAATAAGAGGTAATATGACTTAATTTCCACATTTCTTAAGGTGGATGTGGGGAATCAATTTAAAGAAATATTTTTAAAGAATGTTATTTTGTAAGTTCCGGGACTTTTTAATAAAGTGATTGTAGAAAATACTATTTTTTGCTGGTTAGGTTCAGTGTTTTATACCATAGGCTTGTAATAAATACAGCAATACTTAAGTGACATGTAGTAAAAAGCTTGACTGAGTTCAGTCGGTTACTACTTGCACAAGCTAGACTGGATCTGATAGCTACAAAGCACAATGATTTATTTAAAATACCACTTTTCGGTGACTACCGTTATAAAATGAAATATTTCTACACTTTTTTTTTTCCTGTTGTAATAGGTCTCTGTGTATGTCTCCTATTCCTGTCAACAAGGTCCACATAAAGACTGAGGAACATCTCTTTCACCATCATAAGAAAGGAGACTTAATAGTCGCCATTTTAACACAGCACATTTTTGGGTCTTTGCAAAGAGTTACAGTAGCAGTAGAGACAAAATTATGTCAGTAAAAACTCCGGATCCACTTACTTCTCAAAGATGCAAGTACTAAGCTCTCATTCAAATACTAAAAGAATGAAAGAAATGACTAGGTACTCTGTTCACTACATGCTGTCCCTGTTCTTTCAATGATGCATCTATTCTTTTTAATTTTCTATTTGAAATACATTGACACTTTAGGAAAATGCTCTAATACTGTGATACTTTTCAAAGATCCAAAGTCACCCAAATTGCCTTTCCTGACATATTTATTAACTAGCATTCCCTTATTTTACCTTTACTGTTAGAAAAGTACAGATTCATCTATAATGTGATATTCATAAGGAGGAAGATGGAAAGAGGAGGTATCATTTTAATAACTTATCATATTATTTTAACCAATTACTCAATAAACAACTATCTGCATAATTAGAAGGACCTGCAATATGACTAGGATAGGGTTAATTTATAACTACCCAGGACTACAAATAGCTAAATACCAAATAAGAAGCCTCTTCTCTCTTCTTTTTCTTCTAGTATTCTCAAATGGTGTTGACTATGCCAGAATTTTGCTCATATGGAACTTAAAATTCTCCTTTTCAAAATAAAATTATAAAAGATGTAAAATAAACTTGCTTACTTATTTGATATCTCCATTGTATTGATCAGTGTTCCACTGCAAGAAACGAAAATCACTCTGGCTAGTTCAAACATAAGGAATTTATTATTGGTATTAAATGGCTTGCAAAATGCATGCAGATATTGAAGGAAGACTACAGACTAAGCTTTTAGTGATGGTTTCAAAAGCTACACTCTAGAACTGGGTTATCAAAGGAACTGTAATTTGCGTTCACAGTAATGAACCAGTCAGAATAGTGAATAGCCACCATCCAAAGTCTGCATCAGAAATGCAAACATTTCCTTCATAGAACTTGCCAACCGAAGCTGCAAAAGTCTCACAAAACCTGGTTTTCACATACAGTATTTCACACAATGACATCTTGTAAAAAAAAAAAAAGAAAAATACATTAATCCAGGTATAAGAAAATTAGAGTAATGCAATTCTTAGCTTTCCATATTTAGCACTTTAGACAGTTCACCATAAGAAATTGATGCTAAATGCTAGATCTGAAGATCTATGAAGTCAATCCATCTTTGCTCATCTTTCAAGCCTCATCTCTTCCCGATCATGACCATCTCTTATTCTAAATGACTGCCTCTTTTCTGTCAATTTTATTATAAAATATTACTTTTGCAACAACCTAATACATCAATTTTCATCATCTGGTTGATTAACTTTCTACTTCCAGTGTCTAAAACACTTTTCTTTATACTTACAAACTCCTAAACTTCCCCCTGTACACCAAACTCCCTTCCCCATAACCCCAACACACACAGACACACACATACTTGGCTCACATCATTCCACAAATGTGCCCATTGAATATGGCTTCCTCCAGGCAATCTTCAATGACCTCCTACAACCAAGAGAAGTAGTTTCTCATTGGGTCTCACAACACCATGTCCCCCTGCATCAAACCTGTATTTTCACACAAATTTATTTCTCATACTACTTTTTGCTCTAAGGCTGGTGGAGCAGATATTAGCCATGTTCACAATTGTTAGTTTGGGCTTAATGCAGCTATACAATAGCAAACTTTTTTAAATCAAAGAAATGTATAATTAATATTTATGCCCGCAAAGTGTGAATACACAACCATGATAGATGGATTTTGTCTTTAAGATAAAATCTCAAAGGTAGAGTTTCATTAAAAATTAGCATTTCAATATGCTGTGACGTTAATGGGGTGTCGTAGGAAAATTTTGATTGATACCTCAGGCTATCAGTGACCACACTGGTTATCTAATTGAATGACAGTGCTTTAAGGCAGAATAGAAATGCCCAAGTTAGAATAGAATACCCACTGTGAAAATAGATGTCTCTCCTTCTCTGGTAAAGCAGGTTCTAACAAGTAGCAGAATAAAATGAAACCCAAGAACACGCAGTCATATCAAAATCCTGGCACACACCCGTAATCCCAGCTACTCCGGAGGCTGAGCCAGGAGAATCACTTGAACCCAGGAGGCAGAGGTTGCAGTGAGCCGAGATGATGCCACTGCACTCCAGCCTGGAGATAGAGTGAGAGTGTCTATGTCGAAAAAAAGAAAAACAGAAAAAAAAAAAAAAAAAAAAAAAAAAAAAAAAAAAAAAAATCCTGCTTAATACTGTGGGTCTTGAAGAAACTTTTTTTATTTAATTTATCATTTTCTTTATATCAGGTGGTTTAGATTATGGAAAATCTTTGGGGCTAAAATCATTAAAACTATAGAAGCTGAAGTCTGTGTTACATTTAACTTAAAAGATTTATGGAATAATAATCATTAGGTCTTGCTCTGGATGCTTCATAAGCGTCTTAAACAGCTTGAATATTATTTGAGGGAAAGTAACAGATTGAAAATACTAGAGGGATTTGACACAAATTTCTATTCATTTCTGATACATTAATATAAAATCAATGTATGCAAAATGTGATAAGCTTATTTAATGAAACCATACGAATTTTCTACAATATTCACTTTGTGATTATATATTCTATTATTTTTAACTATAAATTAATTTGTAACCATTTTTAAATTTTGCAGTAAAATGACTTAACTCATCGTGGTGGAAGTATTTAATACTGTGTTAAAATAGGAAGAAAAAATGAGAAAAGTGTCTCTGATAGCGAGAATTTAATAGAATATCATTAGAGGGAATAGAAAATACCAAATTTTAAAAGATTGGCAATTGTGATTGGCAATGTCCCATGAATTTTAAGGTACAAGAAAGAACATGAGTCCAGGCACATAGATTTCTACTTTATGAACAATGATAGCTTGGACTGGAAGATATATGACAAAGGTACAAAGTTAAGACTGTAACAAGTTTAAGTAAAATCCTGGTTGCGCTGTCTAGAATTTTAGATTGCTTAAGATTTTCAGCGAGTAAAACTAAGTAATCTCAAACTTCTTTCTCTTCCTGAACACATTACTGGCCCACATAATTCTGAAAAAAAGCAGAACGCCCTTATAGGATGCTTTAAAACCAGAATAGATGATTTGTTAGGGAAACTCAAACTAGATAAAACGTAGTGATAATTTTTAAAAATGCAGTGAATCCCATATATTAATCCATTGCCTCCAGCATATACATATACATACATATCATACTTGCTACTCATTACTGGGATAGAAATATCCTCAAACCTTCCCAAGCAACTGAATTTTATTTAATTTTATTTAACGTTAATATTTGCCAGTTATTGTTTAAAATATGTAAACACAATTTTTAGCAATCAGTTAAAAATACATTCTCAAATTATTTAATTGCCTCGATAATCAGTATACTAGGTTAAATATATTTATATGTATACATACTATATGTATATATATTATAGCTGGACTACTATATCCTCTGATGATAATATAATTATATATATATGATATATATCTTGAATTTTTAGTTTGAGAAATGTGCCACTGCTGGACATTACTTGGCAGTTAATAACTAACTGGATTAAGGGTTCCTAGTTTCAACAGCTGGGGATATTTACTGCCAAAAATTGTTCTTGGCTCATGCCCACCTTAACCATTATTGTTTAAGTAGATATGCAATGTGATGATTTTTTAAAGTATAAATGTATTATAAGAACTCTAAACAATTATCTCTATATATTATTATAAAATATTTCATACTTATAAATATTTTAATACAATGTATATTAAATGTGTATAAATAATAAGTAGTATACAATTCATTATCTGATATACTGTGCTAAAACATTTTATCATTTTATCTAATCTCTAATATTGTCTTGATGAATTTTTCCCCTCAAATTGTTTTTCAGCCCAAATTCTAAATCACCTATTTATTTTGATTTATTAAAAACACTGGGCTGGGCGCAGTGGTTCACGCCTGTAATCCCAGCACTTTGGGAGGCTGAGGCAGGAGGATGACGAGGTCAGGAGATCGAGACCATCGTGGCTAACACGGTGAAACCCTGTCTCTACTAAAAATACAAAAAATTAGCCGAGTGTGGTGGCAGGCACCTGGTAGTCCCAGCTGCTCAGGAGGCTGAGGCAGGAGAATGGCGTGAACCCGGGAGGCGGAGCTTGCAGTGAACCGAAATTGTGCCACTGCACCCCAGTCTGGGTGACAGAGCGAGATTCTGTCTCACAAAAAAAAGAAAAAAAAAAAATGTGTTTATTAAAGCTCTCATATAAGATTTAATTGAGAAGCTAATATTACTTTGGCCTTATTAATAAACAGTTTAAAGCACATACTAAGACATTTAGAATTTGTTAATCTATTTTATTAAACGTTGACTTTGAGTAATTGCTTTTTCTTGTAATTTTATTATTAAATTTTGGGTTATGGAGGAAATTCTCCAAGTTGTTTATTTCACCCACACACACTCACTTGTGCATTGTGTACATTTAGTAGGCAAGGCTATGTAAAGCGTGAATGTAAATCATTCAAGACAAGGGAAAGAGGGTTAGGAAAAGAACACACATACTGAAATATAATAATGCAGATGAAGGGAAAACAAATTCTTGGAATAAAATTACGTATATAAATATTTTTCAGCTGTCATTAAACAATTGCAGTTTTGAGTAGGTAGAAAATACCTAAATCAAAGACACCAATTCTTCAAATGTTCTCTATGCATTTTACTCAGCCTCAGGTTCATATGTGCCTCAAGATCCAATGTTGACTACCAGAGGTAAGAGCATACCAGATCTTTCTAGACATTTCTCCCTTCATGTGTTAAAGAAAATAGAGCTTAATATCTTAAACCATAAGATAACACAACTTGCAGTTTTAGCTGCAAAGAGGAAAATGATGAAAGCATTGCTAACTTGACAGAAGACTTTTCTTTGATTTTTACTGAAAGGGACCATGAAATAATACTCATTCAGTCTTGTTTCTTACTTCATTAAAAGTAATAGCAAAAACCGCAATTAATTTTGCACCAATCTAATTAAATAACCATGGCTTGAATTAATTTCTAAAAATACCTCAGTGAAACTTCTCTCTGAAAAGAATAGAATTAAGACAAAAAGGAAGTAATAGAGTCTTTTTTACAAACCTCTTAATTCTTTCTGAAAAGACAGTCCAATTTCTCCAGGGACGGATTTCTATTCAGCATTATATTCTGTGGGAATAAACTTTTTCCAGCCAATGTACACTTAAAAGAAGGGAAATACTTCCAAGGGGTGTTCCAGCCTGCCTTATAAAAATAGAAGAGCACAGTTTGCAACGACTGACCTGCATCATTTCTTTGTCCTTTATTATGTCACGAAGGAACAAATAAATACCTTACCTTTTACACTCAGGCATTTTCCCAATACAAAATTTGGGGTTTCCTCTTCTGATTCACTCAAGACAATACAAATGAATTATTGAAGATTTAGAGATATGTAAAAATAAAAAAAATGTTTTAGCAAGGAAAGAAAACACTTGGAATATTTCAGGCAAATATGTAAACCTTATACAATCACAGGATTTGTGTATTTTACAAAGTTTTATTTCATTCCTAAATGAAGCATTAGAGAGTGCTTCCTTTTATTTTACATAACATTAATGAAAGGAAATTCATACATCACAAAACTCATTTAAATTATGATATTTAATATTTTATTATGTTTTCAGAGATGTGCAATTAGCATCATAATCTAAGTTTAGACCTTTTTCATCAATTCGAAAATATGTATCTTACTCATTTTAGTAGTTCTAAGCAACCACTAGCCTACTTTCTGTCTCTATATGGACATTTCTTATCAATGGAAACAATATGCGGTCTTTTGTGACTGGTTTCTTTACCTTTGCAAAATATTTTTAAATTCATCCACAATATAGCATGTATCAGTACTTCATTACTTTCACTGATATAGTAATATTCAGTTATATGGATATACCATATTTTATTAACCCATTCATTATTTAACAGACAATTGGGTGAAGGAAACCAAAATGTTCCTCTTTCTAATGCTGCAGATTTTAATTAAAGAAAAAGGTCAAAACGCAAGGGCACATTCTGCCCTTCCTCTTTGCCTTTTCTACCTAAAGGAAGGTCCATTTATAACAGTTGCTTATCAGCTCAGAAACAGAGCTTAGGGACAGCAGCACCAGAGGATCCAGGAGCAGACTCACTCCCGTTAAAGTCACCATCCTTCATGTTCACACCTATTGGAAGCCTGAAGATATTCTCTGATCTTGTCACTATACAGAATTTATGCCTATTTATGAAAATACCATTTAAGCAGGGCCCCAAGCCATTGCCTTGAAAAATAAATAATTTTGAACGGAAGGCTCTCCTGCATGATGGGTACACCACACATTAATAAACCGGTTTGTTTCCTTTTGTTAATCTGACTTTTGTTTTCAGGAGTGTCTCAACTACGAACCTAAAACGAGAAAGAAAAGAAATTATGGTTTTTCCCCTACATGGGTTATTTGCAATTTGTGGTCATTACAAATAATACTGCTATGCACAATAATGCACATGTTTTCTTGTGTAGACATGTTTTCATGTCTCAGGTACATACCTAGGAGTGAAATTTCTGGGTCATAAGTTAACTGTCGATTTAATGTTTTGAGGAAATGGAAAACTGAATTCAAAATAGCCTGTGTCATTTTAAAACCCCATCAGCAATGTGGGAGGGTTCAAATATCTTGGAATCCTCAAGAACACATTCCAATCTAGTGATTGTAGTTTCTTAAGTTCCACCTGCTGTTCTCAGTGAATTTGCTTTTCTGGGTAGTGGGCGACATGAACCCATCAGGAGATTACAATTAGATATATGATTTAAAGAGAAATTTTGTCCAATTCTGTGTTGTCTTTGCACTTAATCATGTTGTTTGAAGACAAAGATTTTTAACTTTGAAGAAGTCCAATTTGTTTATTTTTAATATTCCTATGTTTTTCTAAGTGTTTTATAGTTTAAGCTCACATTTAGATTTCTAATCACCTTGAAATAATTTTGTATATAGTGTGAAATAAAAAATCATTATCATTATTATTATTATTTTGCTTGGATATCTGGTTTTCCCAGCACTATTTGTTGAAAAGACTATCCGTTCCCCAGTATTAGTTTTTAACACCCTGCCCCAAATCAACTGACCATAGATGTGTGGGCTGAATTCTAGACTTTCAGTTCCATATACTATATCCACATATCTATTCAGTATATCTACATATGTATCAGTATATCTACATATCTATCCTGATACCAGTACTACACTGTTTTGATTATAGTAATCATATACTAATTAATGAAATCAAGCTATGTGAACCCTCTAACTCTGTGCTTCTTTTTAGAGATTGTTTTGGCTATTTGTAATCCTTTGCAATTACATATCAATTCTGGCATTAACTTGTCCATTTCTGCAAATAAGCTATTGGATATTGATAGAGATTTCAACGAATCTGTGGATCAGTTTGGGAAGTTATGGGACCTTAATAATGTTGCTTTCTAATCCATCAACATAAAATTTTTCCCTATTTACTTCTTTTTTAATGTTTTATTGTTTTCAGTGTACAAGCCTTCTACTTTTTTGGTTAAATTTATTAACAAAAGTACTTTAATCTTTTAATAAGATTTTAATAAAATTGTTTTCTATATTTTATTTTCTGAATGTTATGTTTGTATATTGATTGTGTACCTTACAATTTTGCTGAACTCATTTCTTATATCAGTAGTTTTAGTGTATGATTTTGAGTTGTTACATACAAGATTATGGCATCTGGAAATATAAAATTACTCCTTCCTTTCTAATATGGATGCTATTTATTTATTTTCCTTACCTTATTGCCCTTATTAGAACTTACAGTGCCATGTTAAACTGAACTGGTAAAGGAAACCAAATAATTTACCCTAAAGTATACTTCTTTAACATATTTCAAGATGGCTACTCAGAAGAGCTGAAAAAAAAATGATAGCTAAAATGCTGTCTTTTGTGGAGATTTTCATCTGCTGAGAAAATAAACTGAAGAAAACAACATATGCAAACGGTCTTTCTCTGAAGTCTGCCTTATCCAAATACAAGAGAGATTAACTGAGAGTCTGACATCTTCAAAGATCTGACAGAAATATTTATCATCTATTTTTACTAAGGGCTGCTACCTGTGAGATTTCATCTACACAACAAGATGGCCTTTACCCTATGCCTATCTTCCTCTTCTCTCCCTCCCATAACCTGTTTTGCCAATATCTGTCTTTGCCACAGTTCAAGTTCCTGTTCTTTCTGTAACGTTAAGATAGTAGAAAAGCACCAGGTATCCTGCCTTTGAGTTTTTAGGTTTTGTACAACTCTCATACACAAGAGTGCATGTAATAAAATTTGTATGTGTTTTTTTCCTGTTAGTCTATTATCAGTTATTTTAGTAGACTCAAGTTATCATATCTTAAATGTCTCTACATTTGCAAGAGTGGATATCCTTGTCTAATGTTGGGGAAAAACTTTTTTTACTATTAAGTGTGATGTTAATTGTTGGTTGTTTGCAGATGCTTTTCAACATATTGAGGAAGATGTATTCTATTCAGAGATTATTGAGTGACTTTTAGTCTCATTTGGCAAATTTTCAGTCATTATTATTTGTAATTTACTTTTCATTTCTTTTTCTCTCTCCTATCCCTCTGCTCTTCCAATTTTGCATATTCTACTGTGCTTAACAATGTCCTCGTTCCTCTGAGATTTTATTTTCTTTAATGTCTTATTCTTTCTGCTCTTCAGATTGTAAAATATATATATTGAACTACCTTCAAGTTCATTGATTCTTTCTTGTACCAACCCCAATCTAATGTGCAGCTTCTCCAGTAATTTGATTTTAGCTTTGGTTACTTTACTTCTCTAGAATTTCCATTTTAAAATAGTTCCTAACTCTTTAATGATATTCTCTATTTAATAACTGTTTAGTATTACACTATTCTTTAATTATTTAAACATAGTTTCCTTTAGTAATTGGAACATATTTACTATAGGTTCTGTGAAGTCCTTTTGTGCAAAGTCCAACATCTAACCCTTCTCAAAAACAGTTTTTGTTGCCTGATTGTACCAGTGTATGGATAATATTTTCCTGATTCTTTGCAAGTCTCATGTTTTTGTTATTACTAAAATGAGAGTTTTTTATAACATTTTGCAGCAACTCTGGATACTAATTCTTTTCCCCAGGACTTGTAGCTATTATCATTTGCTTAATTGTTTTTTTGTTTGTTTTAGTGATTTGCTTGGACTAACTCTGTGAAGTCGATTTCCCTTCTAGTGTGGTCTCTGCTGATTCTGATATGACTGCTTTTTTTTTCCATCTTTTTATATTTAAGCCTAATTTTTTAGGGATTGCCCATGAGATAGCACAGTGGTTTTACGATCAGGTGCTCATTAGTCAGAATTTGTGCTGAAGATCCTTGAGTCAGTAACATTTTCACATACTACTTTTGAAACTGTATGTGTCTTGGAGAGTGCTTTCACACTTTAGGGAGTTTATAATGAGAAAATAACTTCTATCTCAGAAATGTGAAGATTTTTTTTTTTTTTTTTAATTATCAGGCCCAGAGAGACATTAAAATAAGAAAGCAATTCTTCCCGTTTTTCCCCTGAGCTATGTATTTATAATTTGACACTTTTTGCTATTGTCCATAGTATCTGTAAATTAACCTAACAGTGCCCTAGCCAACACTTAAACCTGCACTCTATGGCTTAGCAATGTATAGCCAATCATATCAGTGAGAGTCTTCTTGAAAATATCTGAGAAAAGCCTGTGTTTACCCTTTATTTGACAAAGGATCATTCATTAAAAATTAAATTTAAACATTTTGGAATATAAGGAAAAATTATGCTCTTACAAATCACACAAAATGTAAATATGTGAATTTAATAAGGAACTAAATGCTAGGGCAAATGTGGCCTTGTTATAACAGTTAATAAAACATTAGTGCACCTTGAGTCACTGCATTCCAGTACTACAGATTTTCAATCTTGATTATCATTATTTTGAAGAGAAATTTCCTACTTCAGTTCTTATTATTTTACCTCCATCCTCCCAAAAGCAAAACAAATAAAACAAAACACTGTTTCGAAGGTGATTATCTGATCACATGTGAGATTAAATTTTGAAGTAAAATATTTTCTTCAAACCTTCTGCACTTTTCTATTAAATGAAATACTTAATCATGTATATCTTCATAACTTTTATATTAAAAAATCAGTTACAAAAATTATCAAGATCTAAATCTTTGTAATGTCAAATATCTGAAGGACTTCAAATTGTTGAAAATTACCCAGGTTCGAATAATAAAATTAAAAGTTGAATATATTCAGTATATTCATGCCAAATTCCTAATTATTACTATATTTTGACTAATGACTCGGTAAATAACATATTCAATATTTAACATTTATATGTTTTAAAAATATCAAGCATAATATATATTCAAATAAGGCAATGATCCACGCAATATTTCTATCTGGAAAGATTAGATTTTAGAAAGAAATCTTAGAGTGTTTTCAATATCTAATTAAATATACCATTAAATATGAAGTATATCAAAAATTGCCTGTAAATTAACACAAATCATTCATGGAAACTTACTAATTACATGATAAAGATATCCAATATTTTATTGACATGTATATGCTATAATAGATTTGTTACCTCAGAAAGGAAATCAAATAAATTCTGAAAGTTTAACACATTAATTGTGGAAATAGAAAGCAAATTAAGTACCTTGGTTTCAAAACTCCTGAGGCTGAAATGCTAAAAAACTATATATATTAGATTATTTTTTAAATTAAATTGTTGTGAACTTGAATAGTATTGCTAAATCTGTTTATTTCTAAAGAGTGATTGAAACTGAGAATATCTATAAGAATGTAACATTAACTAATGTTTGTGGGAACAATGGAAACTAAGATTCCTAATAAATGTCATCATGAGTGTAAAACTGAGTATATTACACTGAATGAAAAACTATTTGCATGATAGTAAATGTTCACTATGCTTGCAATTGCATTTCCTTTGCACGAGTCTTAAAAGCACTTTTAGTTTAGCTTTTTGTATTTTAATTTACAAAGATAGTTTCATAGATGCTATTGTTGGGAGAATATAATTGAAAACAAAACCTCTTCCAACCCAGAAGTCCCCTGTACAAAGGTAGTAGAAAAAGAAAATAGCTTTATTATAAATAATAATAATAATAAAATATAAACCAGAATTTGACCACCTCATTAAAAATCCTCCAAGACAGAAAGATATTTCACACTCTTATGTAGCCAGGCAGATAAAATAAATTACATGTATGTCTTTAAGATAATAATGACTAGTATTGAAGTAAGAGAACTTGATAGCACCATTTGTCACTTGGGGTTTATCATAGATTTCCCTGGTAATTGGGATATTAATCTGTGTTTGCTAGTTAGCTTTATCCATAGGAAAAATAGAATTCTCATATCTTTATGAAAACAGGTATTTTTGCAACTTAGAGCAAGGTGTCCACCAAAGTTAGGCTCTTACCCTCCCACACAATCAGATATATGGAGGTCTCTTCCCTGTGTTTACATTTCAAAGATATGGTTGCAGTGTCTTTGAAAAAGACATTCTTGATTCTACAGCTGACAAAAGGGCTATCTAAATTTCAAAAGGGGTTTTGTACACATAAAAAAGAGAGGACAATTTACAATTTTAAGTTTTCTAAAGTCTAAAGTCTAAGAAAAAGAAAGAGAAGGGAATCTCTTCCATCTGTTTTCAATAGCAGAATTACACCTTTATCTAGAATATTGATTTGTCCTAACACCACATAACAAAAAATGCTTTCTTGAAATTTTCTGTGCTCTTAACATGCCCACTTAAAACTGTATATTTCATAATTATTGCACAATGAAATTGATGTTTGATATGGCTTGGTTCTGTGTCCTCACCTAAACCACACCTTGAATTGAAGTCCCCTTTTCCCCATATATCAAGGGTGGACCAGGTAGAGGTAATCAGATCACGGAGGCAGTTTCCCCATGCTGTTCTCGTGATAAGTGATAGTGAGTGAGTCTCACGAGATCTGATGGCTTTAAAAGTGTCCCCAGATTCCCCTACTTGTACCCATTCTCTCTTCTGCCTCCCTGTGAAGAAGTGCCTTCTGCCATAATTGTAAGATTCCTGAGGCCTCCCCAGATATGTGGAACTATGAGTCAATTAAACCTGTTTTCTTTATAAATTGCCCAGTCTTGGGTAGTTCTTCATAGCAGCATGAGAACAGAATAATACAGTAAATTGGTAGTGGGGCATTGCTATAAAGATACCCAAAATTGTGGAAGAAATTTTAGAACTGGGTAACAGGTAAAATTGGAACAGTTTCAAGGGCTCAGAAGAAGAAAAAAGATGTGGGAAAGTTTGGAACTTCCTAGAGATTTGTTGAATGATTTTGACCAAGATGTTGACAGTGATGTGAACAATGAAGTCCAGGCTGAGGTTGTCTCCAATGAAGGTAAGGAACTTGTTGGGAATTGGAATAAAGGTGTCTCTTGCTATGCTTTTGCAAAGAGACTGGAGGCATTTTGCCCCTGCTCTCGAGACGAATGGAACTTTGAACTTGAGAGAGATGATTTAGGGTATCTGGCAGAAGAAATTTCTAAGTGACAAAGCATTCAAGGGGAAGCAGAGCATAAAAGTTTGAAAATTTACATTCTAATGATGCAATAGAACAGAAAACCCCATTTTCTGAGAGGAAGTTCAAGCCCGCTACAGAAATTTGCATAAGTAATGAGGAGATGAATGTTAATCACCAAGACAAAGGGCAAAATGACTCCAGAGCATGTCAGAGACTTTCACAGCAGCCCCTCCCATTATCAGCTCAGAGGCTTGGAAGAGAAAAAATGGTTTCACAGGCCATGCCCAGGGAATCCATGTTCTATCCAGCCTAGGGACATGTTGCCCTGCATCCCAGCTGCTTCAGCCCCAACCGTGGCTAAAAGGGGCCATGGTACAGCTCCCGGTATTGCTTCAGAGGGTGCAAGCCTCAAGTCCTGGCAGCTTTCACATGGTTTTGAGCCTGTGGGTGCACAGAGGTCAATAATTAAGGTTTGGGAACCTCTGCCTAGATTTCAGAAGATGCATGGAAACTCCTGGATGTCCAGGCAGAAGTTTGCTGTAGGGTGGATACCTTATGGAGAACCTCTGCTAGTGTGATGCAGAAGGGAAATGTGGGTTTGAGGACCACATACAGAGTCCTTACTGGGGCACTGCCTAATGGAGCTATGAGAAGAGAGCCACTCTATTCCTGACCCCAGAAAGTTAGGACCACACACAGCTTGCACCACATGCATGGAAAAGCCATAGATACTCAATACCTGCCTGTGGAAGCAGCTGGGAGGGTCTTGTACCCTGCAAGGCCACAGGGACAGAGTTGCACAAGGCCATCAGAGACCACCTCTTGCATCAGCGTGACCTGCATGTGAGACATGGAGTAAAGAAAGATCATTTTGGACCTTTAGGGTTTAATGAATTCCCTGTTGTATTTTGGACTTGCATGGGGCCTATAGCCCTTTGCTTTGGCCAATTTCTTTCATTTGAAAAGTGTTTATTTACCGAATACTTGTACCCCATTGTATCTAGGAAGGAACTAACTTGTTTTCGTTTTACAGGCTCATAGGTGGAAGGGACTTTGTTTGTCGCAGATGAGACTATGGACTTGGACTTTTGGGTTAATGCTGGAATGAGTTAAGAGTTTGGGGACTCTTGAAAAGTCATGATTATGTTTTGAAATGTGAGGATATGAGATTTGGGAGGGGTCGGGGCAGGATTATATGATTTGGCTTTGTCCCCATCCAAATCTCACTTTGAATTGTAATCCCATAATCCCTACATGTCAAGAGCAGGAGCAGGTGGAGGTAATCAGATCATGGGGCTGCTTCCCCATGCTGTTCTGCTGATAGTGAGTTAGCCTCACAAGATCCGATGGTTTTAAAAGTGCCTGTAATTTCCCCTGCTTGCTCTCATTCTCTCTCCTACTTCCCTGTGAAGAGGTGCCTTCTACAACAATGGTAAGTTTCCTGACACCTCCACTGCCATGCAGAAGTGTGATTCAATTAAACCTCTTTTCTTTATAAACTACCCAGTCTCGTATTTCTTTATAGCAGCATGAGAACAACTAATACAAAGTTATTTCTCTTTAAAATAAAATAAGAAATATTTTCAAAGTAATTATCTTCTTTCCAAGAACAGATTGGAATTCACTGATTTACCACAGTTCTTTAAAGTTTTATGAAATCTGTTATTTTTATACTACATTTTTTAATAAAATTATTTTCCATTCTAACAATGGGGAGAAATTAAATATCTAAAAGGTCATTTGACTCTTTAAAAATTAGGCACTTATAACACTTAAATTATTTACCTTTGAAATTGAAAGGATTTTTTTTTTTTTTTTTTTT
>NW_016809749.1:1227557-1231591 GCF_001698545.2 Rhinopithecus bieti
AAAAAAAAAAAAAAAAAAAAAAAAAAAAATTAAATATAAAATCCATTATTTAAGAAAGACTAAAATCTTCAAACTTTTGCATGTGGCAATTTTCACCTATTTTTTCCAAGGTAAAATCTTGTCAAAATGAATTTTAACACTTCTGATGTTGGTTAATAGATAATTCCTGATTTCAGAAGCTAGTGTGCCTAATGAGCTCATGGTTTCAAATTTTAGTTCAGCTGTAGTTATTGTTATATAAGGAATATTGCATTCGTTATAAAACACACACACACACACACACACACACACATATATATATCAGATTCTGGAAGTAACAGCAAATATAAATTAATCAAATTATTTTAATAGAGAATATCAGCTAAAACTCCAGACAAGCTGATATTGCACTTAGTTTTTCTCTCAATATTTGTGTATCCTAACCATCTCTGTCTTCTATAGTGGCTCCTCTTCATTCTGATTTATAAGGCCCTATTCTATCTCCCTAGACTCACTCCTGAGATCATACATTCATAGCTTTAACTGTCAAAGCCATTGTGAATGATCTCTGAAGAAACTCAACTACTCTAAGTTTTCACTTGTGTGTTTACAGGAATTTCTAGAAGACTTTAGAAATCATCATTTTGAATTCTTTGTTTTGTGCAGCTATAGCAGAATACCTGAGACTGGGGTAATTTATAATGAGTAGACATTTATTTCTCACAGTCTGAAATTCTAAGATCTCACAGTCTGGAAGTCTAAGATCCAGGGGCCAGCATCTGGCAAGGGCCTTCTTGCTGGATCATTCCATGGCAGAGAGGGTGAAAGAACGCCAAACTTGTTCTTTTCCAGTGGCACAAATCTTACTCATTTGAATGGAGTCTTCCTGGCCTAATTACCTCTTAAAAATCACACTTCTTAATACTGTCACATTGTCAATTAAATTTCTAAATGAGTCTTGGACAGGACAAACATTCAAATCACAGAAGTTTTCCCTCTACTTCAAAGATAATGTAAGAAAAACATAGAAATGCTTCTTAGCAAACTACCTTCCAATTCACAATTATATGGTTCTATCAATGGCATTACCATTCTTTATGTTTATTCTTCCTTTAATAGTCCTTCTTTTTAATATGTCATTAAATCATACCATTCTGCCTAATGAATTCATTCCCCATTTTCTTTTACTCCAGTACCCAATTTTCTAGGTCTTCCGCATCCTATGTTTTCCAAGTTGCTTTTCCCAATATTTCTTTTTCTGCTCTCGTAGCTACTCTATGTATGTAACTTAAATAACCTTTATAGAATATTCTACTTAAAATAGTTCATTAAAAATAACAATAAAATTTATCATTTGTTGAGTAATTGCTATTTTTCAAATATCATAGTGGACATTAAAGTACATTACCATATTTAAATGTAACACTTTTGAATTGTTATTAATGCAATTTACAGATAAATTTTTAGCAGCTCAAGAGGTTTGGCAGCCTGCAAAATTCATGCAGCATATCCAAAACCAAGTTAAAAATGAAAATCTTCTGCTGATTACTCTCTCATAATGTGCATAGTCAAAGGACTTTTTATTACCAACTATAACAAATTCAGTGTTTAACTTGTGAAGTATGATTTTCAAAGAAATGTATGACTGTCAAGCAAATAGAAAGTGAACACATGCCAAAAGTTTTACTTAACTCATTAATTAATTAGGGAATCAGTAAGATGTCATGATGGTTCAAAGAGCCATGATGGAAACTAACATAGAAAGACAACTTAACAAAGTCATGTTAGTATATATATTCTGAAACAGCTGAATATCTGCACGGTCACTTATCTTTAGAGTTATCTCTTCCACTGGACAGAAATTACTTGTATCTCTGTTAGTCGAATATCTAGAAGTTAGCCAGGAACTTCCAAAAGTCTAAGAACTTTAATCAATAGTGATTAATGGCATGAGTGAAACACATTGCCCTAGACTAGCACAGAGAAATAGAACTATATTGCAAGCTGTACACATAATTTTTTTAGTAAACACATTTAAAAAAGAGATAAAATTAAGTTTAGTAGTATATTTTTATGTAAATGAATACATCCAAAATATTGTCATTTGACCATTTAATTAACATAAAAAATTAAAAGATATATATATTTTACACTAAGTCTTACAAACGTAGTATATGTTTTAAGTAGGATCTCTTTATTAGGACAAGTCGTAAAGCACATAATAGCCACAGTGGTTAACTGCTATTTTACGGGCACAATGTGGCCCCAAATCCTTGAGGGGCCTGTCCCTTTGTATGATATATCACCCTTCTTCTATGGCCTTGTTTTACAAGTTTCTGACAATTTCTCTGGCAGGGAAAACTTTGAACACCTTCCATGAGGATGAAATTCATTTGTCTCTAAGAATTACTTATCAGCCCTTAAAACTCAGGTCAACTCAATCCTGAAATATCACACAAACCAGGCCATTTCTCGCTGAACCTTTATCACTCATATTGTTGTTCCATTATGCTGGCAAATTTTTGACTGCTAACTACTTTAAATGTATCATTTCCTGTAATCCTTTCAACTGTCTCATGAGCTGAGTACAACATTATTGCTATTTTACAGATGAGAAACACAAGGCATAGAAGGTTAAGAAACTCTGCAAAGGTCACCAAGTTAGCATGTGGCAGAGCTGGGATTTCAATCCAGCAATTGTGTCTCTGAATTTTTCTATTTCACTTTAATGCTTTAGGATACCACTCCAGCTAGTATTAACAGATGACTTTATGGGCGTAGAGTGCATTTATAATGAATGCTACATAATTTAGTACTTACTTTTATGTAACTATTATAGCTGAACTATTCCTGTTTTCCCTGTTTTATTACAAGCTCTATAAACTCTAGGGTCATAATTTGTTTTCACTAAATTATGTTTTCACCAAATTGCCTCGACTAAGAATCTGCTAGACAAACACGTGGATGCATATTATGGTTAAAGCTCCATACTGTCTTCTTTAGAGCTGATGCTTACTTTGCCTACATTAAAATGCCAAACAATAACTTCACATCTGGCTGAGCTATGATCAGGGGAAATATACCTTGCAAGGAAAATATGATTGAATAAGCAAATCAAGTTGTTCCAAAGGGCTATTAGTAAGAAGGAATCAGGAATATTGAGACCAATCAAAACTGGTAATAACATTTTTCTTCCTGCTCTAAGGCCTATGCTTGATTTCTGATTGGTATATGATCAAAAAGTTACTGAGTGTGGCATACTAGACAAGGGGAGTAAAGGAAATCAATAATGGTTAAACTTAAACATACTGTTTCATTTAGCCATTACCTTTAAGCATACACACTGCTTCCCTCAGTTTTCACAACTTAGTGTTAAGAGAACATTGATTACCACATTTTATAGTACTAATGGATTTTCTAATGTTGGAACTCAGAAAACAGTACCCCAAAATGAAAGCCTTAGAGGCAGCCTCAGAAGCAAAAGCTTTTCTCTAACCTTCTCCTCTCCTCCTAACTCTCAATTCCATTCTTCTCCCAGCCTAGCCATAGAAACTAGAATCCCTTTTCCCACAGCTAGTCAGAAACCAGAACCACTTTTCACAAGGCCTACTGTAAAATCTAAAAATATTATTTTAACTTTCCCTCTGCATTCCTGTGTAAAAACTGGCAATAAGGAAAATATATGACTTACCTTTATCACTGTAGGTCATAAGGCTCCTATTCCAGAAAGTGTTCTGCCTCATACCCAGAAGGGAAAGATGCTGCACCGACAGGCCAAGGAGAATCTGGAAGGACACATCCTGCTGGGTTTCAACACTCAAGTCTATTAGAATTAGATCATATCCTTATTGTCCAGTCACATGTCTACACGACTGTCCATACTTTGTTGAAACTAAGCATAGAAATGTGAACAATTTTCCCTGTATCTTTGCATCCTTATTCTAAAGGTTCCTCTGTGCACGTTAAGTAAAGTTATATGCTTTATATATGTATATATATATACATATATAAAATATATATACATATATAAAATATATATAAACATATATATATAT
>NW_016809749.1:1234630-1241399 GCF_001698545.2 Rhinopithecus bieti
TTAAAGAAAATTTATTCATTATTTATTATTTTAACACAAATTTGTGTTACTCCCTTGGCTCCATTTTTCCAAGAAGTTGAAGATGCAAGTAACTAAAGATGGAGAGATACTAAAGTCAAAATTTAATATAATTTTATTGTATTTTATAATAAAATTTGACTTTTTAAAATGATGCTTTTAAAGTTATAGCATAGTTATGATTCTATCTTTTTAAGAAGGTAAAATTATTTTGTCTGTAAATAGCTAATTCCTTCAAATTCTTCAACATTACAGACACATTCATGGGAGTTATGAATATAAAAGTGAAGAATGTTTTGTTTTTGTTTTGTTTTGTTTTGTTTTTTGAGACGGAGTCTCGCTCTGTCGCCCGGGCTGGAGTGCCGTGGCTGGATCTCAGCTCACTGCAAGCTCCGCCTCCCGGGTTCACGCCATTCTCCTGCCTCAGCCTCCCGAGTAGCTGGGACTACAGGCGCCCGCCACCACGCCCGGCTAGTTTTTTGTATTTTTTAGTAGAGACGGGGTTTCACCGTGTTAGCCAGGATGGTCTTGATCTCCTGACCTCGTGATCCGCCCGTCAAGGCCTCCCAAAGTGCTGGGATTACAGGCTTGAAGAATGTTTTTAACAGATGGTTGCTACAGCCTCTAATCCTTATTTAGAGTAACCTCTCTCACTATAATTTAGAGTTACATCTGTTGAGAAAGTGATCATTCAAACCTTTGTTTTGCTTATAAGACAAAGCACTGAACATTGAAGGAGGAAGCATTGAGATTTCAAAATTTACTAAATTCTAAAATTAAATAAATGTATTCAGAGTGACTCATGTGTTTCTCATAGACTGGGTTTATGTGTTAGAGAAAAATGTGAGTAGTATTCCTATACTACCCACACTCTTCTGTAACAACAAAGACATTCTAAAATGAGAAATCGGTGTGAGAAATACGTTTATACTTACTTGTGGTCTACTTGTATAGTCTCGTGTATAATGACCGGCTTTACTTCCATCATAAAAAAAGCAAAAATAACATTTTGAACTAATTCTAGTGGTTGAAACCTAAAAATAATTTAGTGTTTTCCTAAAAATATAGGTTGTAATCCCAGCACTTTGGGAGGCCGAGGCAGGTGGATCACCCGAGGTCAAGAATTCGAGACCAGCCTGGCCAATGTGTTGAAAGCCTATCTCTACTAAAATTACAAAAAATTAGCCAGGCGTGTTGGCGGGCACCTGTAATCCTAACTATTCGGAGGCTAAAGTAGGAGAAACACTTGAATCTGTGAGGCGGAGGTTGCAGTGAGCCAAGATCGCACCATTGCACTCCAGCGTGGGCAACAAGAGTGAAACCCCATCTCAAAATAATAATAATAATAATAAATTAAGGTGTAATATTGAAAATATATAGGGAAATGATATAAAATAAATTCTAACTTCACAAAACAAATGCCATTATCCCTAATACAGTGGCCTATTATTATGAGTAAGTTTCAGGTTATTGCAACATTTATAAAGTTTAAATAAACATGTTGTTTTCATTTAACAAATAAAACAAAATGCCAATTTTGGCTCTAACATAAAATTGCTTTTGACCTTTGTCAAAAAAAATCTCGTTTCATTTTCTCATTAAAACATGATAATAGTAGTTCCACTTATTTTTTATTTTATTTATTTATTTATTTTTTGAGCTGGAGTCTCACTCTGTCCCCAGGCTGAAGTGCAGTGGCGCGATCTCGGCTCACTGTAACCTCTGCTTCCCAGGTTCAAGTAATTCTCCTGCCTCAGCCTCCCAAGTACCTGGGATTTACAGGTGCCTGCCACCATGCCTGGCAAATTTTTGTATGTTTTGCAGAGATAGGGTTTCACCATGTTAGCCAGGCTGGTCTCAAACTCCTGACCTCAGGTGATCCACCTGCCTTGGCCTCCCAAAATACTGGGATTACAGGCGTAAGCCACCGTGCCTGGCCTAGTTCCACTTGTTTTTAATGTCTATAAATGTACTTATCAAACAAGGGCCCCAGGGGAAGGTCCCAAGACCCCATGGGTTTTTGTGCTGACAATCATGATTATAAACACCAATGATAAGACTTTCTGTATAGTATGTATGAGGCACTGACTCAAATTTTATGAGGTAGATTTTATTATTATTATAGAATATGAGTAAACCAGTGTTTCTCCATAGCAGCATTATTGATATTCTCGACTGAATAATCTCTTGTTGTAGAGGGCCATCTGTGCACTGTAGAATGTTTAAAAGCTTCTTTGACCTCCACTCACTCAGTGCCTATAGTTCACCTCTCTCCTCATGCCTACTTTATGACAACCAAACTGTCTCCAGATATTGGCAAAGAACCCCTGATAGGCAAAATTACCTTTAGTCACGTACCACAGACGTAAAGTTCATTCTAAAAGTGTACCAGAGATCTGTTAGGTTTCAGTGGTGTAACATAAAAACATTCAGACATACATATTTTTAAAAAATTTCAGTGGGATGCGATGAAAAGCTTAACAGTATCTTTCTTTAATGCAGGTTAACATTAAATAGAACAATGATTAAGTATCATGAAACAATTTAAATAAGTTTTAGAAAACAGAAAAACAGAAATTTTAAAAAAGTGAATCAGACTAAATTTACATTTGTTCAAATGATTATGCAAGTTCCTCAACCAACATTCTCCAACATGCAAAATTTGCCCTGCCAAACAATGCTTGACCAAACAAATCTGAAGCTCAGGGCAAAAGATGATGAAATTATCTTAGATGCCTGGGCAACTTTTTAAATACTGAGGCCCCAAACTTGCCTGGGTCTGAGAATTTCTTACAAACCATTTTATATACATAAATTCCCAGTTGTCACTCCTAGAAAATTTGATTCAATAGATTTGAAGTGGGATTCATCAATTAGCACTCTGAAAGTACTTAGAAAATTCTTATGCACCACACTTTGAAAAACTCTCAAATTGTACATTAAAAAAGTCCTGAGAATAGAATGTATTGGGAGCATTCTGTTAAATTACCCCAAAGCTGAGGTTGAACCTCTATTAAATATCCAAATGGCCCATGTGTAGTGTTTTGGTCACTGTATACTCTTAGTGGAAGAGATTCTTAGTCCTTATGTGGATCAATGTGTGTACTTATATTTTTGTAAGTGTTATATAATTCCATTCACTGGATTATTTTTCCCTCTTTCTTTCAATGGATGAGCACATAGTCCAAAACCTCCTTCACACTTCATAATTTCTTCCCAACAATTCTACTCCTTGTCTATTTTGAAATGTTCCTCTATCGCTCTTGCTTATGGTTATTATAAAAAAAGGGTTTATTTTTACTCTGAGCTGTGATTTTTTATTATCCTAATGATACTTCCCTCCTCCGTTTTTCTTCCCTAAAAAATCAGTATATAAACAAGTGAATCTACAACATTTAACTCATGGAAAATAGACGTCAAAGAACTGTAGAAAAGTGAGGAAGCAGTATACATTACCATTACTTATTCTGTGAGTATAGTCTTTATCATTAAGAATCCACTAATAATAGATAAAAACTAGTCCATTTATTTGTCTAAATTATTTTAAAAATCTGTCAGAAACAAACTTTATGATGGTTCCCACTGAGTATCCATTTGAAAACCATCAGTTTAAATTTGTAAAAATTGTGCTCACATACAGTTTTAAAAAGTTTACTTTTGAATACAGCTCTTGAAATTTGAGACAATCTGATACTGTACCCAATTACCTCTAGAACTGAAAAAAAAAGTCATATAAAATTACTGCAAATGTTGAATAGAAATTCCTTGGCAAAAAAAATAAGTTTCTGAAATAACAAAGCTAAAACTTCATTTCAGTCATTCTTCCAAGATAGTATTTATTTATTTTGCATCAATATTTTATAATTAAATATGCTTAAACCTAATAAATAATAAATGGTTATAATTTATGAGAACAGTTATAGAACACATCAATATTATTATTACTGTCAGCTAATATTGATTAGTTCATAGTGAGAACATTGCTTATTTTTATATTCTCATAAAAAGCTTATCTTATTTGTTTGTCAGAACCAAGTAATCAGCTAAATTCTATGTTCATTTATTTTGGCTTCATTATAATTTGTCAGAGTAAAAAGTACAAAGAGACTGGTTGTCTGATAGTCTAGGTTTTGAGATGAACTGTAGAACACAAACTGTGTCATCTCAGGCAAGGCATCTGATGTTCATTCACAATTTTTAGATAATAACAAAATACCCGTCTATTGATGATATTGCACAGTCACTAAATTATATATGAAACCAAAAATATTTTACAAATATAATATATTAGTAAATTTTACTTTATTTTACTGATTAGTTCTAGGTTTCTGCTAACTGAAAACAAAATGCATTTTATTTTAAAACCTTTCTGAAAACCATCTAACCCCAAGAATGCAAGTTATTTTGTTGAACCCAAATATTAATGATGAACATTATTCTCCATTGGTGATTAAACCATTAAGTCTTTTAATTAATTACATTATATTATCATTACCCAAATTAAACATAATATTCTAAATAATATAACATTTTATTATGAAACTTTTTTAAAGAAAAATAGTATTTATTTTGTGGTTGCATTTTTAGAACTGAAAAAATAATGTGTTTTATGTGAAAGTTGTTAAGAGAAGTACTAAAATACTTTGAGAGTGTTTTATTTTATTTATTTTATTTTTGAGATGGAGTTTCACTCTTGTTGTCAGGCTGGAGTGCAATGGCATGGTCTCGGCTCACTACAACCTCCGCCTCTTGGGTTTAAGTGATTCTCCTGCCTCAGTCCCCAAGTAACTGGGATTAGAGGCACGTGCCACCATGGCAGCCAATTTTGTTTTGTATTTTAGTAGAAATGGGGTTTCACCATGCTGGCCAGGCTGATCTCGAACTCCTGATCTCACGTGATCTTCCCGCCCTGGCCTCCCAAAAGGCTGAGATTACAGGGGTGAGCCACTGTGCCTAGCCAAGAGTATTTACTCATAATATATTTAGAAGTAAAGAAAAAGATAAGGAGACAGTGTTTTGGACAATTTGTGAAGGAACTATCCTGGTTGATAGATCTACAGAAGAAAGTTTATAATAATTTATTAAAAAAATAAAAAGTTATAGTAAATAAGTAGAAATTTTAGAGTGGTAGGGAGTGGAGGATTTCAGAAAAAAATGCTTACCTCAGAGATAGCTATAAGGACAAAACTTAGCAATATAGATATACGATTTTTGTATTTTATTATATTATTAATATTGGACATATAAGTTTACTTAACAATTATTAACATTCCATAGATAATAAGAATACTTTATGTTTTTTTTTTTTTTTTTTGAGATGGAGTCTCTCTGTGTTGCCCAGTCTGGAGTGCAGTGGTGCAATCGCGGCTCCCTGCAACCTCTGCCTCCCAGGTTCAAGAGATTCTGCTGCCTCAGCCTCCTGAGTAGCTGGGATTAGAGATGTGCGCCACCACACCCGGCCAATTTTTTGTATTTTTAGTAGAGATGGGATTTCACCATGTTAGCCAGGATGGTCTTGATCTCCTGACCTTGTGATCCACCCACCTCGGCCTCCCAAAGTGCTGGGATTACAGGCATGAGCCATCATGCCCAGCATACTTTATGTATATTTTAAGAAAGAAGAAAATCAAAATTTTACAAAAAAGAATTTTAAAATCACAGAAATTTCTCTATTTTGGAAGGTCAGTAGCTTACAATTCATTAAGGAAAATTCTCAGTAGAAATATTTAATGTTTTTTCTTCACTGAATCTTATATTCTCTGACGCTTTCCCTCACAATCTCGGTAAAGATTTAGCGTCTAGAGAGAATTAAATCTGAAAAAAAAAATTACAGATTTGATTTTTGACTAAGAAAACTAAGTGTGAAGTGATTCACAAAATTCTATGTTCTATGAAAATTAAATCATCTTAGGGTGCAGGGATAATTTTCATGAGTAGTTGAAAAACTGCTCCATTTTTATATTCATGGATAAAAGTTAATGATCACATTCAATTTAAGGAGTCACAGAAACATAACTGCCACCATTATTGCTATATAGTTATATATCGAATGCTTATACTGTGCTACCTATACTCAAATTTATATCTATGTATCTATAACTCTATTCCAGCCTATTACTTTTCAGTTAATCCCTATGAGGAATATGTCATAGATTAGGAAACATGTTTAGAAAGCCAAGAACTTTTTCCAAAGTCACACAGCATATAGAAGACAGAAGTATATTTTGAATCTTTTATCTGTTTGCTTTGGAAAGCCTTAATTTATTCTACACTTATTTATTGTTTGCCCTTTGTGTTCCAGCTGTTTTTTGTTCAAGAGGCAAACTAGAGAAGAAGATGAGAAATCTATTCTGCCCAGCCTTCCCTTCATGCTGGTTGTTTTCCTAGTATTCTCAAGATTTTTGTTAAAATGTGCAGTTGAATCTACTTCCCCATTTGTTGCAATAAAGACAATACCAACTGTTGTGATAAGCACATCCCGCCAGGGCAGCTCGTGGCTCAGGTCTATCCTTCCTGACTTCCAGTTGGGAAGTCCTTTTACCACACAACAAAATAGCAAAGCAGAATTTAACAGAATTTACCCTTAATTCACAGAGTATATAATTTAGGCATCCAAAGATGTACATTTACTTTCGAGCTTCTAGGACACTCCTGTCCTGCCTTTGTAATATGGGGAGAAATAAAGTTTATTTTTATTATTTATTTTACTTTATTTTATTTTATTTTATTTTATTTTATTTTATTTTATTTT
>NW_016809749.1:1241599-1263835 GCF_001698545.2 Rhinopithecus bieti
TAAAGTTTATTTTTATTATTTATTTTATTTTATTTTATTTTATTTTATTTTATTTTATTTTATTTTATTTTTTGAGATAGGTTACCCGCTCTGTCATCCAGGTTGGTGTGCAGTGGAGTGAACATGGTTCACTGTAGCCTGAACCTCCTTGGATCAAGTGATCCTCCCACCTTAGCCTTCTGAGTAACTGCGACCACAGGCGCATGCTCGGCTAGTTTTTTATTTTTTTGAAGAGACAGGATTGCCCTGTGTTGCCCAGGTCGGTCTCGAACTCCTGGGTTCAAGAGATCCTCCCACCTCAGCCTGTTGAAGTGCTGGGATTACAGGCATGAGCCTCTGTGCCTGACCTAAAGTTGATTTTTTGGCACAGCTGTCTTGACAGGGATACTGATCATTGCTGTCAACATGACCTTGTGGCTGCACTCATTGACTTTCAGGACAACCAAAATAAAGAAATCACCCATATGTGCTCGGTTAATTTTTTATGTATTGGCAAGGTGCTGTGTACAACCCTGTGATATGTTCACAGCTGGTTTCATTAAAGCACAACACATGTAGGAACAGTTTCTACTTGATTCACAAATACACAAAAAGATATACAACTAGTTTAAACACTGCAATATTGCCTAAAATCTCAGTATTATCTCTTGCAAGTAAGATACAGTGAAGAAAAATAACAATCACAGCATCGATAAAGGATTTTCTGATATTAGAATAGCCAATAATAAGAAACATTTTACAGATATGCTTACCTGATCGCAACAGTTAATCTGAAATTATTTGATGTAGTAAAATAACATTTATTATTAGACTCTTTTAAGAAAAACAAAACTGAAAATACTCACATGAGAAATGATTCTACTTGTTTTGACTTCTATTTTGAACTCCCTCCTCTTGTAACTTTGCAACTGTAAAGTTCACACACACACAAAATTAATGATGAAGTTAAAATGAGATAAATATTAAAGACCCAAGGCAATGGCTTGCATGTAGCAAGTGCAGAATACGTGTGAGCATTTTAACATCTTTTTATCATTAAAAGTCGGTGATTTTTCTACCCAACTCTTAAGAACAAATTTGATTCATCATTCTATAAAATTTCAAAGTAAAGGAAGCTGAGCCATTTGAGGGAAGAGAAAATACTGATTTTCACTCTTTAAGTCAAATTGTAAACCTAAAGCAAAACCTATTTATATAGGTTATACTGTGTGCAGAAAACATGACTAACGTCAATTAAAAAAATAAGGGAGGAAAGTACAGCGATTTGTACCTTTTGCTAGCAATTATTTAAAATAGAAAAAAGTGATTGTTTTGATTTCAATAAATCAAAATCAAAAAATAAAATAAAGCATGCATATATTACACAACACAAATGTACTAATCTCTGCAGATTATTTGAATTTTATAGCAACCTAGTTTATTTTCATTAAACAGAGGTAAGGAATAGAAGAACATTTTAAAAATATGGCAATAGTAGGACTGGATACATTTGCTGCTCTTAATAAATCCTGAGTTGTCAGTGGGTAGAAATACTGTATTTATTTTAGTGTGAATATATTACAATAATGTTTGTACCTGTTTTTTTCTTTTTTGGCATGAGATACACATTTACTTTAATTGGCATCTCTTATAAAGCTGATCAATATTTTACATTTAATATCTTAACACTTTGTGGTTTTTCATCGGTATAGTCGTTTACAATGGCTGCCATAATGGAATAACCACAGACTGGATGACTTAAACAATGGAAATTTATTTTCTGTCACTTCTCCAGGCTGAAAGTCCAAGATTAAGGTGCCCGCAGAGTTTTTTGTTTCTCCTGAGGCCCTTATCTTTGCTTCACAGATGACCACCTTGTCACTGTGCGCTCACATGGTCTCTTCTCTGAGTGTGTGTATCCTTGATGACTCTTCCTCCTCTTATAAGGACATCAGTCCTACTGAACTGAAAACCCTGCCCTTATTATCTCAGTTAACATTAATTACCTCTTTAAAGGGTCTATGTCTAAATATAGTCACACTCGGGATTAAAGCTTCAGCATACTAATTTTTACTGTTATTCAGTTCATAAGCATGGAAAAGGTGGAAGAAATTATATTTTCAAAAGCTAGTGGGAGGATATACAATAGAAAGATTATCCCAGCCCAAAGAGAAGTGTGAATCTTTTTTCCTCAAGGTCCTTGGTGATAACATCTTGAGCCCATGAAATATTCTGCCTCCTAATACTGTCTTCATATACTCGGAGGTACCTGAGTAGGCATGCCAGATAGTCCATGCTGACAGTGTGATTTATGGTGGGGGCTTTGAATTTAGGGTATCAACTTGACTTTTGGAGGGGCTAAAGAATAATGTTACAAAGGAGTTCAGCCAAAATGAAGATTAAAGACACAATCCTCCAGACTGCTAAGCCTGCCCAAGACTTCTGACACAAACTGCAAGTTTGGGGGTTTTCCCAAACTACCTAAGGTTCAGTGATTTGCTGGGCTTACATATTTCCCTTAAAACTATTGTATTCATGGTCATATTTACTACAGGAAAAGGATCCAAATTAGAAACAACCAAAGAAGAAGACACATGGGGCAAAGTCTGGGAGAATTCCAAGTGCAAAGTTTCCATTGTCCTCAGGGATGCATTATTCTTCTGGCATCAATGTGTGGCAATATACATGGAGTATTGCCAACTCAGGAATCTCATGAGAGCTTCATTATCCAGAAATTGTATTGATATTTTATTATCTATATATGATTGATGCATTTGTTCAAGGGGTTAAACTCAGTTTAACGCCCCCCCTCACCAACCCTTAAAATCAACCGGATATCATGTGACCCAAACCCCGAAACTTCTGATTGCATTGTTGGTCTTTCTGGCATGGCCAGCCTCAACTCCGACTCATCTTGTTAGCATAAACTACAAGATGTGGGTCAAAAATCCCACCATAAATAGCAAAGACACTCCTATCACGCAATTCCAAGTGTTTATCTAAATAAAAATACCTCCTATAAGGTTAAATTCCTTCATTCACATGCTATCACACATATGGATAGTCAACCATGTCTCAGTGACCAACTCCCAATGAGGAGCCTGGATTAGAAGGCTCAGATGATCTTCCCTGATTGGTAATGCCAGTGATTTGTTGCCGAATATGGTTGCTGAGAAAAGTAGGCACTCTACATACTCCACAGGAAGAGAACAACATAAAATTCCACGCCTAGTCTTTCCTGAACCCTACTTTATGTGTCTCTTTCCTTTGATGATTTTAATCTATATTATTTCACTTTGATGAATGTAATTTTGAGTTTAATGGTTTTTTGAGTTTTTGGAGTTCTTTTAAAGAATCATTAAACCTGAGGCTGACCTTGGGAACTTCCAGAGCACATGACACTATTTTGAGGATGTGAACTATACTGAAAACTATCACTATGTATATTTTTTTGTTTGCATCAAGGTATGGTCTGCCCTTATTATAATACCCTTATAATATTATTCTTATAATGCCCTTATTATAAATTTGCTTGGGTCATAAAAACCATAATTCTACTAATTATTATATTTCATCATGGTAACACAGAAAATAATACAAAAGATCCTGAATCATAATGCTGCCTCTCATATTTCCACTTTTGAAAGGCTATATGAGAAGCAAATCAATATTATAAACCATCAAAGGTAAGATATTTAGTCTGAGCAAACCACAGATGCTACATGATTTGATTACCAGCCACCAATTTAATGACCACACACATTTTCTACTATTCCACATTGCCAACAAGAACATCCAAGTCAGAGAAATCAGGATTTTTTTCTCATAAATATACCAAAGAATATTTCCTAAAGCATGACATTAAGGAGAAAGCAAATTTAAGACTAACTTTAAAATTATGGGGGGAATGAAATCGCAGAAGATGCTAATTAAACTTCAACATACTCTAAACTCATTCTTATCTACAAATGTACATACCGGTGAGCATACAAAAGCTTTTAAAGCACTTTACATATATTAACTCATTTAATCTTCACAATAATTCTATGACTTAAGTGTTTTTATTATATTTGTTTTATGGATAAGAAAACTTAAGCATAGAAGTTAGGTAGTTTGGCTCATTATAGACAGTTTATAACTGGTAATGTGATTCAATTTCAAACCTTGTCAGTTTAGCCCCAGAGAATGGAACCACTATGCTATAATGAAACACACACGTTTGTTGTAACACAATTATATGTGAGTGTGTGTATACATGTGTGTATATATATATACATATATATACATATATATATGTGTGTGTGTTCAGGTTTCTTTTTTGCTCAATGATTAAGCGCAGTAGCATGATAATTAAAATCTTGGCTTCCACATTTTGTTTCTGTGACTTTTGAGCATGGTGATGATATTGTTGTGTCTCAGTTTCCTCATTAATAAATTGGAGTAATCATGGTACTCACCTCAAGGCATAATGTATTAATTAAATAAAGAAATGCATGTCAAGTACTCACAGATTTTCCCAGTGCATAACAAATGCTTAAAGGGATATACTATTTACAGTTTTATAGCTCAAATTCACAAAATTTAAGATTATTATTAAACAAGAATTTTGAATTTCCTCACATACATTTATTCAAGTTTTATACAATAGGAAGAATTCAACAAGTGTTTGTGAGGACCCCTGTGATAACATTTGATTCAACTTGATTTTGAAACCTAGGTATACATGTTATAAAAGTACCCAAAATGTGCATTATTTCCATATTATACAGATCACAAATTCTGATAAAATTTCAGAATCCAAGTACCAGTAAATGGTTCCAACTACATATAAATGTTTCTCTAAATTTGGATATAATTAGCTATTGATTCAGGTTTTAAAAATAAATACTGCAAACTCTATATACAATTTGACATATTCAGTTCTCTATTGGACGGAATGGCAAACTTGACTAAGCAACTGGGGAATCTGTATGGCACTGATTTGGCTACTGGTATGAGGAAACTTTTCCGAAGATAAAAGTAAGCCAGAAGTTTAGACCTTGGTCCAGTGACAAGGATTTAATTATCTAATGAAAGAATTTCTAAGTTCATTGTTTATACAACACCTATTTCTTTAAAAAATCTAAGAAATTGACTTGAAAGTAGAATGTGAGACATTTGTAGAACTTTTTAAAAGTGTATCTTGGGATAAATTATTATTGAAATAAAATGTGTTTGGAATAAAATAATAAACTGAGATAAATTAGAACCTGATAGGATATGACTCTAATGAGGAAGGGGACATTTTGAGGTTAGGTTTATTCTAGAAGATGTTCTAGTGGACAAAGGTATTAGGAATTTTGTAAGTTCGAAGAGCATACTTGGGAGGAAAACAGTTGGACAACACAGAAACTCGAGGCAGTGAAAGTAGTAGGGCTTCGGCATTTACTAGGCAATAAAGGATAAAAAAAGTACCATAGAAACACAAATGATAAAGTGTTTGTAAAACATAAACTTTGAAGATCTAAGAGATAAAAACAGATTCTTTCTATTTGAAATTTAAAGACCAACTCAAGGAAGACAGCATTCTAAAGCAAGTCAGTATATGGCTCTAGAAATATATGGTGGAAAAAAATGGATAGGACCAAAACCTTTCCTGTGATCATCCATGATTGGGAGTTTCAAAAATTGTGTCTAGGTGATATATTTGGAGTTAGAATTAGGTCTATACAAAATATTAATTTTAGTTAATTGTGCATTATTTTGTCATAAGATACATAATTCTCTATTTTAATGATGTGATTTTAATGTCTACAATCACTTTGAAGTGGTAATACATGTCGATGTGACTAAAAATATCAATAATTTGAACTCTGCTACTTTTAATAAGACTTTTTAAAAAATTAATAGAGTTACAATTAAGGAGTATCTTTTATATTTCACAGAGAAACTGATGATACTTTTGCTCAAAAATGATCCTTCTGATACTATATTTCCAGACTTCAAGGATTCTCTCTATTGCTACTGTTTCCTAATGTGAAACAGCTTTGCTCCATTGCTCCTATTTGTCCTTCACCACATCCTAGCACTTTTTCCTCTGTCTTCTCCGCTTCTGCACACCCAACAGTAGGTTGCCTAGGAACACTGCTGTCACTTGTCATTGAAGTGAATTTAATCCAAAGTAGACATTGCTATAAGTGCAACTACAATGCCAAGAACTGGCTGTATTCTCAGAGTTGGCAAAATGTAGTAGAAGTTGCACAGGACTTGAAGCAGAATCTATTCCTTTTTTAAGGTTAAGACTCAACTGAGCACGTTAACTTTGTGCTTTTAATTTTGTGAGTCATCTTGCAATTTTAGAAGCACCAATTTCAAAAGTGCTTTAATAGACAATATGTGTAATTTTCAGTAAAGACAAGTTTTCTAACTTTGTCAATAAAGGATTCGCTGAAGAAGGGAACATATTATACTATTATATTTCTGTTATTTCTGTTTTACTCAAAACAGCTTCATTTTTATGCTGAAGCTGATCTATAAAGCGTGTTTATTACATCAAAATTCACTGACTGATAACCTTCCATAAAGATATATACCAAGTAATTGCTATATATTAATAGTGATGGTATAATAATTTTGTCAGGTATGGGCATAAGTGATGAACTACCATTGACTTTAATGATGTGGTTGGCAGAAACCGTCAACATTTTATTCAGATCTATGAGCGAGTAGTGTGGGCATATGTAATTGTTAACCATTTATGAGGTGATGAAGCTTCTCCAGGCTGCATTAAATCAAAGTTTATACCATAAGTAACTACAATGTATTTAATAAAACAGTATGTGTGAGTTCCAAAATTCTCTGATTTTCATTGCCAGATTTATCATGCTGATGAGTTTTGCAGCCACACAAAGAACAGTATTCACAAGGGAGTTTTCCTTCTCTGTTTAGATAGTGCAAGAAACTCTAGTGGGTATTTTAATGATACTTCCACAGGTCAAAGGGTGAATTGTAAAATTATACCAAATGGGAAATACACAGAGAAGCAATACTTTCTTTTGTAATTTCTAGTTCACGATTGAGAAAACATTTTTTTTTCCCAATTTAAGAATATCTTGGTCTTAGTCCATCCCTGCTGTCATAAGAAAACACTATAAACTGGGAGGCTTGTAAACAACAGCAATTTATTTTTCACAATTTTGGAGACCAGGTAGTCTAAGATCAAGGTGCTGGCAGATTCAGTATCTGTTGGGAGCCTGCTTCCACATTGGCGAGCTGTCTTCTCACTGTCATTTCACATGCACGAAGGGGTACAAAAGCTGCCTGGGATCTCATTTATAAGGACACTAATCCTTTTCATGAGGACTCTGCCCTCATGATCTAACCATCTCCCAAAGGTCCAAATTCCTACTATCATTACTTTGGGGGTTAGGATTTCAACATACGCATGTTAGAAGTATACAAATATTAACACCCTAGAAGCCACAATCAGTTCACAGTCATTTTTTTTTTCATTCCCATGAGATCCATTTATATGTGGTTTCCCCCTGTTTGGTGACTTTTTGAAATAATTGTGCATTAATAAAATATTCTGAATTACTATTTTCTACCACATATTATTGTACTTATTTGGTGGCAGGCATAGTGATACTGAATCCTCATATCAAGAGACATTTAACCTTCAATTTTGATTCCATAAATATGTCAGTGGGGAAAATATGATAGCCTAGGGATTGAGGTTCTTTTATTTCTGAAGATACATACTTTTCAATTTTGCTTTATGAAAACCATACATAGGAACTGAAAGAGCTCTGAAATAATCATAGTGGAAAACATTAAGAAATAATTCTAGAGGCCAGGCGTAGTGGCTCACGCCTGTAATTCCAGCACTTTGGGAGGCCGAGATGGGCGGATCACGAAGTCAGGAGATCGAGACCATTTTGGCCAACGCGGTGAAACCCCATCTCTACTAACAATACAAAAAATTAGCCGGGCGAGGTGGCAGGCGCCTGGCCAGTCCAGCTACTCAGGGAGGCTGAGGCGGGGGAATGGCGTGAACCTGGGAGGCAGAGCCTTGCAGTGGAGCCGAGATCGCTGCACTTGCACTCCAGCCTGGGCGACAGAGGTGTGACTCCGCCTCAAAAAAAAAAAAAAAAAAAAAAAAAGATTCTATGCCCAAATTAAAAATGTTACTGGGGGGAGACAAAAAGAAATCAGTCTAGGCCTAAGTAGTTTATCCAGCTACAGAGGAGTACATGAAATTCTTCTATTAATTTCAGTAAAATAATGCCCAATTTACCTCTTCTTAAAGATAAAGAACGGTCTCTGCATAATAGCATTCATTAAGGAATTGTTTGGGAAATTTGAAAAGACAGGGTGTGTGTGTGTGTTGCTACTTTTGCATTGATTTCACTGGATATATTTTACGTTAAGCATTTTAACATTTTCCTTTTTAATGTTTCTTCTTAGACTACATTTTCCATAAATTGAAGTGGCACCAGAATTAACACGCGTTAAGAATTTCTGAAGGTGCTGAAAATAGAATTTCAATACATAGAAATTAGAAGGTATATTTCAAAAAATGAGAACCTTTATAACTTAAGTGAACTGAAGTTTAATCATCTTTCTTATCTAATATTTTCTTTTTTTAGTTTTATTCATTTTTTAAAAAATTTTTAGGTTTGGGGTACATGTGAAGGTTTGTTACATAGGTGAACTTGTGTCACCAGCGCTTGTTATACAGATTATTTCAAAACCCAACTGTTAAGCCCAGCAGCCAGTAGATACCTTTTCTGCTCCTCTCCCACCTCCTGCCCTCCACTCCACTCGACACTCCTCCACCCCCAAAGACCCCAGAGTCTATTGTTCCCTTCTTTGTGTTCATGAGTTTTTATCCTTTAGCTCCCACTTATAAGTGAAAACATGCAGAATTTGGTTTCTGTCTAATATTTTATTTGCTAGATGAGGCATTAGAGCAGTAGAGAAACTCATTTTTGAAAGTGAACTTACATTGAGGGCCAACATGTTACACTAGTACTTAATAGTAGAGTTTGACTTCTGGTGTGAATCAAAATTCCAGAAGAAAGTAAAGATTATAGCCTCTTGTAAAATGGCACAGACTTTCATGTTTGCCACCTGACGTGTGTGTGCGTGAGAGTGTATATAATGTTCTCAATGGATAAAGAGGGAAAATAATTAGTATTTCTGTTTTTTCACAAAAAACTAAACAGAAATTTAATAAGACCAATACATGTGATCTGTTATTAATATGATATGCTGACATGACATTATTTTTAGCAATTGATTAATTTTCTATGATTAATTTCCTATACACATTTAATATTTTACAAAATCCACTAAATGGTTCTGCCTATCCAGAGGGAAAATGAAACCTCCAATATTTTTGCCACAGCACCATTAAACTTCCCTTATTTTAAACTATTTTGAATAGATTCCATGTCGACTTGATGCAGTTAATCTCCTAATCAAAAAGGAACAGGACTGAAGAGCCCATTTATTCAGTGACAAATATAAATTGACTCATGAGTTTATAGTGAATAAAATGGTTTGTCAAGGCATACATGCAACATTAGAGCAATGCAATACTATTAGCATATTACATGTTCAATTTTTTGATATAAGAACAAGCACAACTACATAAGTCTAGCAGAAATTATTAAAATTGAACATATAAAAGTTTTCTTCAAAGAAAAGATTTACATAATATAAACAGAAAGTTAAAACATGGTTTTCCCAAATGGCATTGTTCAATATAACATGTCTCATTAATTTTTTTTCTAATTAATATTAAAAATTAATCAATTCCCATGTAATTACTTTGTCATTCCTACTCTGTCTACTCATAGATATCAATTTTACATGTATTGTAAATACAAAGGTAACTATTGAATCATATTTAAAGCCATTGCCCTGATATACTAAACGATTTTAATCAGTATGGATTATTTAAAGAGAGAAAGAGAGGAAAAGAAAGAGAGAGTGAAAAAAAGAGGGGAAAGATAGAAACTGATTGTGTTCCTAAAATTTAAACAAAATAACAATTCTATAATGTTTCAATGGCAATATTAAACTCCTATTAGGCAAATGTTCCAGAGTTCATATAAAAAATATGTTTAACTTTCTGCTCATCAATTGATCGGTTGTCTTACTCATTTCGTTGGGTATCTTTTTTTTTTTGCACCCCCACCTCCACTCCCAGCACCCCAGATGGAGTCTCGCCCCCTATCTCTCGCCTAGGCTGGAGTGCAGTGGCATGATCTTGGTTCACTGCAGCCTCTGACTCCTGGATTCAAGTGATTCTCCTGCCTCAGCCTCCCGAGTAGCCGGTACTACAGGTGCCTGCCACCACACCCGGCTAATTTTTTTGTATTTTTAGTAGAGACAGAGTGTCGCTGTGTTGACCTGGCTGGTCTTGAACGCCAGACTTCAAGTGATCCTCCTGCCTCAGCCTCCCAAAGTGCTGGGATTACAGGTGTGAGCCACCACCATGCCTGGCCTGTTGGATATCTTAAGACAATAAATCAGCAATTCCTAACTTTTTGGCACCAGGAACCAGTTTTGTGGAAGAAAATTTTCCATAGATGGGATGTGGGGCATTATATTTCTTTAAGGAGCACACAGCCTAGATCCCTCACATGTGCAGTTCACAATAGGGTTTGCATTTCTATGAGAGTCTAATGGCCCTGCTGATGTGACAGGAGTGGGAGCTCAGGCAGTAATGCTCACTAGCCTATGGTTCATCTTCTGCTGTGCCTCTTGGCTCCTAACAGGCCACAGAGAGTTCTGGTGGTAGGGGACCCCTGCAATAAATTATTTCCAGACATTTTAGTCAATTATGTCTTTATGTGTTTTTACTAACATAAACATTTAGTAATTAACCATAAGAGATTCTTTCCATCACTTTCTTAAACAGTCTGAAAAGACTGACTAGGCCAGAAACCTAAAGTGAAATCCATTAATCAGTATTTATCAATATAAATTTGTTGCTAAGAGTTAAAGTTACCAAATAATGTAAACAGTGACTTAATTTGTCTGTGCATCTGTTTATTTTATACACACACACACACACACAGTGTATATAAGTATGTGCTAATTATTTCAATGTCATGACAGAATTGTAAAATACAATAATTGTATTTTTAGTAGAGACTAGGTTTCTTAAAAAGTTATTTAGAATGAAATCAACATGAAAGGAACATATAATTTAGTTAGCAAAATATAGATACACATTCACTGTGTACTGTATTGCGTCTGTTTGGAAGAGACATTAAAAAGGTAACTCGAATACATTGTTTCCATCCCAAGAAGTTGAAACTTTTAAAAAATTTAAAACCATCCCAGATTTTTCAGCAGTGAATCCATTATATGTATGATCTTATTATGTAGTAGTTTAGCGACATATGTGCCTATTACTCCAGTCAGAGGTTGCATTCCGTGAAATCCAGAAGTGGGGTTTGTTTGTTTGTTTGCTTGTTTGCTTGTTTGTTTTGAGACACAGTTTCACTCTTTTCCCAGCATGGAGTGCAATGGCGCAATCTCGGCTCACTGCAATCTCTGCCTCCTGGGTTCAAGCAATTCTCCTGTCTCAGCCTCCCAAGTAGCTGGGATTACAGGCGCATGCACCCTGCCTGGCTAATTTCTGTATTTTTAGTGGAGACGGGGTTTCATCATGCTGGTCAGGTTGATCTCGAACTCCTGACCTCAGGTGATCCACTTACCTCAACCTCCCAAAGTGCTGGGATTGCAGATGTTAGCCACTGCATCCGGCCCAGAAGGGGGATTAATGTATCATTATATATCTGTTATCTAGTAAAATAACCAATATATAGCAGACATTAATCCAGATCAATATTAATAATGTCTTTTAAGAAAACTGTCCCCTTATTTACCGGAGTGACTCCCCATAAGTCATGTTAATATTTTATAACCCGCTCATCACATTCAAATTTGCTTATGGTTCAGAGATTTAGGGTTAGATTCCTTCCTAAAGCTAGACCTGACAAATTATTCTTTCAAACAATTTTAATTAGAATTTTAATTGAGTTTGTGGTTTATGTAGGAACATGGAATGTTTTAAAAAAGGAAAACCTGGGGTGTCATGAGACAGTCATATTCCTCTAGGAATTTAGGAAGGCAGAAAAAAAAGTCTGTAGAGACAGAAACAGAAACAGATGACAAGAAAGACATTTCTAGTTCCTAATTCCAGTATCTTCCTGAGGTCTGGCTATACTGGAGAATGTGGAGTGTGAGAGGAACGTAGGCATTTTTATACTCAGTTCTTCTTTTGGCACAAGTACTTAAGATGGTTCACACTGCTTGCCAAAAAGAGATGAATTTTAACTAAGAAAATATTGTTCAACTGAAGAATGAAGATTGTGACTTAGGTACAAAAATCTAATGGCAAAATGTAGCCGTAGGTTGGAGGGAAGAAAAACAGGACAAGTCTAATTAAAATCAGGTAGGAAAACAATGAATTTCTATTATGAAATTATTGTATGTTCTTGTAGCTCCACCTTCCATTGGAGTCTGTGATTGTATGTAATTTGAGTATGGCAAGTGCCAGTATTTCCTTAAAGTACTTTTAATAATGCAAAATAATCTTATGTCAAATAAAACAAATAAGACTTGATGTGGTTTCCTGTTTCTATTTCTGGTAAGCTATTCAACTTTGGGAAATCATTCAAGTAGTCTAGATTCTATGTTCCTTAAATCAAATATAGGGCATTTGCTTAAAATAATGTTAGTGGTTTAGAAGACACAGGGTTAATACTGATTAGGTAGAATAAAGCCAAATCTAAGTACAGTTGACTCTTGAACAACACAGGCCTGAATTGTGCAGGTACACTTTTAGTGGATTCTTTTCAAGCAAACGTGCATGGAAAATATAGTATTTCCAGGATGCAAAACCCAGAAATACAGAGGCCAACTTTTCCTATAACCAATTGCACGAGGCCAACTGCCCTTCAGGATATGTAGATTTTGTTACATGAGGATGTCCTTGAGCCAATCCTCATTGTATACTGAGGGATGACTGTAATAATGTGGTCATTTTGGAAAATCACTTATCGACTTTTTTATTACTTGTTTTTTTTCAGAAAGTTTTGGTCTGCAGAAAATTGAATAAAATTGGAGTGTCCATATTATTTTCCTTCCTTCATGTTTCTCTATAATTTACAGCTTGCTTTTTTGTTACAGTTGTTATAAGTTGAACATTTGTTATAAGATGAACCAATAGTGATACATGATTATTTAGTAAAATTCAAAGTTTACATTAGAGTTCACTCTTTTTGTTGTACTGTTCTGTTACCAAACAGCAGGGATGCAGTCTAGTATCTGTTGCTCACAGCACAGAAAGCCAATCACTGAGATAACAAGTATTAACAGGGAAGAAAGATTTATTCCTGTGCTATAGCTGAGGAGAACAAGATATCAATCTCAAATCTGTCTACCCAACAGACCAAAACTGTGGAGTTTATATAGTGAGGGAAATTGAGAAAAATTAGGGAGGGCTAAGGAGTTATTATGATAGATGAGAGGTCTGGCATTTCGTTGTCTGGATGTAGTGGTCTGAGTTTTAGTTCCTTGCCTGAGGGTTGGTTCCAGAGGAAGGAACTCAGATGAGACCAAGGTAAATTTCAAATTTAAAGACAGAGTGTCAATTTTGATGTTTATTATAAAAACTTATAAATATCAGTTCTATGAGACAATTGGGCTGGTTTCAGTTCTATGATGTTTGAAACTTTTAAAATAGTAACTTCTGCCTAAATACATTCTTAATACTTCAGTTTTAATATCCACTGAATATTTCAATATACTTTCTCTTCTAGTATAGGCTGAATTGTTCATATTTGAAAATGTGCATTATGACTTTTAGAAATCTCTTGAGATGTGTGTATGTGCATGTGTAATTATTTTGGCAAAAAAATTAATATCTAAATTTACCTTATCTCACATAATTTCTACAAATATGATTTGTCTCTCTATGTTTATTTTTTAAGCAATAGAGATATTTTGAAGGACAGTATTTTTAAATTCCAATGAGTAAAAAACTAACATCTTGAGCTCTTGAAGAGCAATGATGATAGGTAGCAAAGTCTCACTGGACTCTCCAATACGCTCTGTCTTTTCAGCCCAGATCACTATACAGAACAAAAGCAAAACAAAGCAAGAAAATCTCAGGTATTTTTGAATGCAGCTAATTTTCTGTTATCCTGGACTTTCTAATGACCCCTGACATTACATTTTAAAGTTCTAAATATTGTTATTGAATCTTTTGTGAGCTATTTAATCTGTTTAAAAGCAGAGACAAATGAGGCCATAAATACATCAATGATTTCCATTCCTCATGGTGATATTAAAATGAATCTCAGCATACATTTGAAGATCTGAAAAAAGAAACAGTTGCCATCACAGACTCAGTGTATCAACAAGGAAGAATACGTTTTTGCATTTGAGATTTATATGATTATTTGAGATGAAGACCTTATGGTAGTGAAAAAGAAAGGGAAAAGCTCAGATTTTGAAGGGTGGTAATTGTTTTGGGTAATTTCAGTTAACACAGGAGGAAAAAGTAACATGGAAATTAGTTTATGGTAACCAAGAAAAAGCAGTTTCAAGATATGCTTTAATTTTCAGTGCCAAGGTGTATCTAAAAACTTTATGCTATGGAAGGTGGGGCTATCCCTATCCCTACACCTCATAATATCTGACATTGATATGCTTTAAATGTTAGACCTAATGCCATAAAAACCCTAGAAGAAAACCTAGGTAATACCATTCAGGACATAGGCATGGGCAAGGACTTCATGTCTAAAACACCAAAAGCAACGGCAGCAAAAGCCAAAATTGACAAATGGGATCTAATTAAACTAAAGAGCTTCTGCACAGCAAAAGAAACTACCATCAGAGTGAACAGGCAACCTACAGAATGGGAGAAAATTTTTGCAATCTACTCATCTGACAAAGGGCTAATATCCAGAATCTACAAAGAACTCAAACAAATATACAAGAAAAAAACAAACAACCCCATCAAAAAGTGGGCAAAGGATATGAACAGACATTTCTCAAAAGAAGACATTCATACAGCCAACAGACACATGAAAAAATGCTCATCATCACTCGCCATCAGAGAAATGCAAATCAAAACCACAATGAGATACCATCTCACACCAGTTAGAATGGCAATCATTAAAAAGTCAGGAAACAACAGGTGTTGGAGAGGATGTGGAGAAATAGGAACACTTTTACACTGTTGGTGGGATTGTAAACTAGTTCAACCATTATGGAAAACAGTATGGCAATTCCTCAAGGATCTAGAACTAGATGTACCATATGACCCAGCCATCCCATTACTGGGTATATACCCAAAGGATTATAAATCATGCTGCTATAAAGACACATGCACACGTATGTTTATTGCAGCACTATTCACAATAGCAAAGACTTGGAATCAACCCAAATGTCCATCAGTGACAGACTGGATTAAGAAAATGTGGCACATATACACCATGGAATACTATGCAGCCATAAAAAGGGATGAGTTCGTGTCCTTTGTAGGGACATGGATGCAGCTGGAAACCATCATTCTGAGCAAACAATTGCAAGGACAGAAAACCAAACACCGCATGTTCTCACTCATAGGTGGGAATTGAACAATGAGATCACTTGGACCCGGGAAGGGGAACATCACACATCAGGGCCCATTATGGGAGGGGGAAAAGGGGAGGGATTGCACTGGGAGTTATACCTGATGTAAATGACAAGTTGATGGGTGCTGATGAGTTGATGGGTGCAGCACACCAACATGGCATGTATACATATGTAAGAAACCTGCACGTTGTGCACATGTACCCTAGAACTTAAAGTGTAATAATAAAAAAATAAATTATTTACAATACACTTTTATTTCACGATATTTCAAGGAAACTTTATGTGAGATGATGCTATTAGATTCCACATACTTCAACTGATTATTTTTCTTTCACTTTTTTATATGTTCTTAGTTTCTTGTTTGTTTTTTTATAATCAGGCCACATTTCAATTAGCTTTTTTATTTGAATTGTTAATTTCTTTTAAAATATTTGTTTCTCCTAAATTTTTCATTTCTGTTAAATGTTAAGGTTTTATTATTCTTTCAAATGTTTCATTTCAAAAAGTCAGTTGTCTCTCCTGATAACCCTATCTTCCCATCCCTGAAACCTCATGTTCTCCCATGTAGCACTGCCATTTTCTAGATCGTATACCCTTCTACCCTTTCATTTACTTCCCCATTTTGCTGAAGATAATCTCAACTAACTTTCTAAGAAAAGGGTACAAAAGAGAAAAATATTTTGAGAATGTTTATGTTTGATAACGATTTGATGTTATATTTTCTCAATACTTTACTGAGTATATCCTGCTCGGTTACAAATATTACCCCAAAACTTTATGAAGACTTTGTCTCCTTGCCTGCTCTTTAATCTCCAAGAGCACTATACAGAGTTTTCTGCTCACTTCACAGCACAAAATTCTTACTTTAAGGATATCTTACTGTTTTGAGTATATGTATTAAAGTTGTTTTATAAAGTTTTCTTTTCTCTGTCAAATTATTATATCTTTTTCAAATATTGTATTTTTTCTAATATTGTTACATTGGCCTTTTTTAACATATTACTGATCTGTTTATATGTTTTTGGTCATCGTTTGTCTTTTTGTAGTATAGGCATAAGAACAAAAGAGCTAGGAGCTATCCTGTGGTATAGTTTAAGTAGGACTTCTCTGCTAGGTATTTCAGTGTGACAAATGTTATTGTAAGAAGTTTGTATTTTGTCAGGACAAATTTCACATTAGAAAGAGCTGTCAGACAATGGATTGTCAGGATGAGGTTTCTCCAAAGACTGAATGCAAAGTTTTTATTTGGTGGAACTAACACCTACACTACAATAATTAACTTTCTCCAGAATAATTCTTCCCTGCCCCTAAAAATAATTCTTTCTTTAACCATTGGATGTCCTGTGTTTTGATTAAGAGTTATTAATAGACTGCCTATATTTTCAGTTGAATCTCTCTATTTTCAATAAAGATTCCCTCGACCCACATTAATTTTTCTATTTATACAACACATAATTATCAGTAAACAACCTTCATCCTTTTGTTTTGAAAATTAACTGTGATTTTATCTGCTGGAAATGTTTTATTCTCTTGATTATCTTTCGCTTTTGGACTTTTCCTTTGGTTCTTTTAGTTTTATATTTTAGGCAGGGTTTCAGTGAGATACGGAGTAGGTCTGGGTATGCACTAGTTCGAAATTATTGATTTCAAAATGGCACTATTTTAAAAAATATCTATTATGAGATTAGTGTATTTTGATTATTTAAGATTTCACAAAAGTTTATAGAAAATTATGTTACTGGTTCTTTATTCTTGTTTTCTATTTTTGCTATATTTAAGTGCCCTTCCAGAAGTCCATATTTTACTTTCTATATCTAAATTATTCTGTGGACTATGAGCTCTTTAAGAACAGAAATCAGGTATTACATTAGTTTTAATTCTTTTATAAGCCATACACTATACTCGGGCGCTGTATTAAATGTTGATATCATTAATTAAATTCTAGTAATCAAAAGTTTATTGAGAGTTTTATAACTATTTTAGGTGGTTCAATAATAAGTAGATTACTTTTTTGTTCTAGGCATTTAAATAAGTGGAACATAACCATGAACACGCATGTTTATAAATCATAGTTGCAGTTATTATTATGTAATATATATTTTATAGTTGTAACTGTATCTAGTCCTATTTGTACTTATTTTTTTCAGGTTATAGCTCTATTTCCAGTTTTGTTTTATTGTAGTATGCAAGGGATAACGTGCAGTTTTTCTTGGTTTCATCTAGAAGTCAGGTGAACCATGCAATATTTTTATTTCAACAGCAATCCTATCTCATGACTTATAATCTTCCAATCCATTTATATCTACAACATATGGGAAAGAGACAAGATTTTATTTCAACATTTTACTCAGACTGTAGGATATAGTTAACTAACCCTTTCTGGAAGTATGAGAAGGAAAATCACCTTAAATCTGATATAAATATTATCTGACTTCATGCTTGTTGAGTTCTAGAGAAACTAAACTATTGTAAATATTAGTTTCTTCTTTTAATTTCAACTTTTAAATAGGTGATATATATTTTCATAATACAGCATCTTTTGTAGATTTTAATAACTATATAATAACTTATCAAAGTCATAGTATTGAATATATATTTAGCTTGATAGTAAAATGTTAAACGTTTATGAAATGTAATATACAAAGAGGTGTCTTAATGGTTCAGAGCTCTAAGATGGAGTTCAGAAGCCATTCTAAGAATGACTACATTAACTCGTCTTAAATCTTTGAATAAGGCCAAAGTGCCATGACCACATCACCCTGGAAAATGGGTGGATTTCATCAGTGCTGCAACTCCTGTACAGTGACAACCAATAAACTAGGAACATATAATAAGCCTGTTGCCTACAGCAAAGGTATTTCATTCAAAACAACTGGCATGATCTCTCTGAGTCCTTTTAAAAATCCCTGCTCTCAGATGTGAAGGATCTCTTCAAGGGGAACTACAAACCACTGTTCAATGAAATAAAAGAGGATACAAAAAAATGGAAGAACATTCCATGCTCATGGATAGGAAGAATCAATATTGAGAAAATGGCCATACTGCCCAAGATAATTTATAGATTCAATGCCATACCCATTAAGTTGCCAATGACTTTCTTCAAAGAATTTGAAAAAACTACTTTAAAGTTCATATGGAACCAAAAAAGAGCCTGCATTGCCAAGACAATCCTAAACCAAAAGAACAAAGCTGGAGGCATCATGCTACCTGACTTCAAACTATACTACAGTAACCAAAACAGCATGGTACTGGTACCAAAACAGAGATATAGACAAATGAAACCAACAGAACCCTCTGAAATAATACCACACATCTATAACCATCTGATCTTTGACAAACCTGACAAAAACAAGTAATGGGGAAAGGATTCCATATTTAATAAATGGTGCTGGGAAAACTGGCTAGCCATATGTAGAAAGCAGAAACTGGATCCCTTCCTTACACCTTGTACAAAAATTAACTCAAGATGGATTAGAGACTTAAATGTTAGACCTAAAACCATAAAAACCCTAGAAGAAAACCTAAGCAATACCATTCAGGACATAGGCATGGGCAAGGATTTCATGTCTAAGACACCAAAAACAATGGCAACAAAAGCCAAAATTGACAAATGGGATCTAATTAAACTAAAGAGCTTCTGCACAGCAAAAGAAACTACCATCAGAGTGAACAAGCAACCTACAGAATGGGAGAAAATTTTTGCAATCTACTCATCTGACAAAGGGCTAGTATCCAGAACCTACAAAGAACTCAAACAAATTTACAAGAAAAAAACAAACAACCCCATCAAAAAGTGGGCAAAGGATGAGAACAGACACTTCTCAAAAGAAGACATTTATGCAACCAACAGACACGTGAAAAAAAATGTTCATCATCACTCGCCATCACAGAAATGCAAATCAAAACCACAATGAGATACCATCTCACACCAGTTAGAATGGTAATCATTACAAAGTCAGGAAACAACAAGTGTTGGAGGAGATGTGGAGAAATAGGAACACTTTTACACTGTTGGTGGGACTGTAAACTAGTTCAACCATTGCGGAAGACAATGTGACAATACATCAAGGATCTAGAACTAGAAATACCATTTGACCCAGCAATCCCATTACTGGGTATATACTGAAAGGATTATAAATCATGCTGCTATAAAGACACATGCAGACATATGTTTATTGAGGCACTATTCATAATAGCAAAGACTTAGAACCAACTCAAATGTCCATCAATGACAGACTGGATTAAGAAAATGTGGCACATACACACCATGGAATACTATGCAGTCATAAAAAAGAATGAGTTCATGTCCTTTGTAGGGACATGAATACAACTGGAAACCATCATTCTCAGCAAAGTATCCCAAGAACAGAAAACCAAACACTGCATGTTCTCACTTATAGGTAGGAATTGAACAATGAGATCACTTGGACACAGGAAGGGGAATATTACACACCAGGGCCTGTCATGGGGTGGGAGGAGTGGGCAGGGATAGCATTAGGAGACATACTTCATGCAAATAACGAGTTAATGGGTGCAGCACACCAACAGGGCACATGTATACATATGTAACAAACCTTCACGTTGTGCACATGTACCCTAGAACTTAAAGTATAATAAAAAATAAACAAATAAAAAGATATAAACTTACAGATCCTATATATATCATATATATCATATATATATATCCTTCCTCTCATCCCTCTCTTCAGAACACAATTTGGTCTTTAGTGGAGTTTGTTTCCTGAAACTGCAATTCATAAAACCCCAATGAACATCTTGTCTTATGGCTTTGCAGTTGATCTTTCACCTCTAATTTGTTGACTTCTTCAAATCAACTAGGTTTAGAGTAATTTCCAATATATATATGATGAGGCTTTTATTTTCTTATTTCAAAAATAAAAAAAAATTTGAATAAAAAATAATAATAATTTTATTAGAACAAATGTTTTAAGCAATCCCACAGATGCTCGGATCTTCTAGGAGAGGTTTGTTAAAGATCTCTTATTCAGATTGTGGAGATGCTGTGGGAACGGATTTTGTGTTTCCCTTTAAACCTGCAGTACATCCTGAGTGAAATGTAAAATCACATCTCAGAAAGCAGATTCAGCATGTATGGTAATTTTTCTCTACAAAATGAAATGATGACTGAAAATTAACTGAAGAGTAAACGTATAGAATGACACTTAAGCTTAAAAACAACATAATACAGCCAAATTACATTTATTTAATTATATCATTGAAATTAGGTATAAGAGTAAGTAATTATATAAATTCCTTAAAATAATTTAATGAGCATACTCTTTCTTCGAAAAAATAAGAAAAGTACTCTGTAGCATTTTATTTTTATTTTTGAAGTCTTCTTACAAGATTATGCATTTTGGTAAGTGCCCATTATCTACTATCAAGACACCATTCAAACCTAAGATGACACATACAGATAGATTTGATTTTATTATTAAAAGAAAACATTTGTGGTGAGACGCTGAGGTTGTATTTCTTAAATTCTTAATTGTGACATCATGTATTTATATGTTTTGAAAATGCTAGCTGAAGGAGGACAAAACAATCATTTCTGAGGCTATTAAGGATGTGGATTCAAGGTCAGACAAAGCTTTCAATACTTAAGAATAAACCAAAGCTGGAGACTCAGGCTTTTAAGAGTCATTAAGTATTTAACAGTTATTAGCCAAAAGCTTCTGGCAATTTTGTTTGCTACAAAGAACTTTGCTTTAGTGGCTTCAAACAAAAACAGTTTTGGAGTTTTGATTGATTTATTAGGGTGACTTTGGTTTATTTAGAGAAAAATATGGTAACACAATGTCTGTATCTAGGTTATTGTTTGAATTCATTTGATGATACAATTATATTATAGCTTAGCAGTGGAAAATAAACAAATAAATACAGTAAAAGGAAATGATATAGGGCAGAAACTGTATCATATTGTTTTGTATTACTACACTATAAATTTGATGTTAAGATACATTAAAAGTCTGTATTTTAAATCTGCCTCTGAAACAAAAGTTGATCTGCGAGGTTAACACCAAATATGAGCAAGCACTGGAATAACCATATACCTTTTATGAATCACAAAGTAGTCAACATTATACGAAAGTATCTCCAGTAAAGTGAATGCTTGCTCAATTGAAGGGCTTCACTTACTTGGAAATCTTTATCACAACAGAAAATGTGCACAGAAATGAACAATTTGCTCTTGTTCGAAATGTTGCATTTAGGAAAAGGTTTACTGGAGATCACTAGAGACTTTTGAGAATTTTACATGTTAACCAGACATTTTCTGGGAATGATGACTTAAATATTGATATGAACAAAATTCATGTGCCAATAAAAATCTAGTTGTAACTTCGATTACATACATATAACACTATGCTTAAATAATAGCCTGACAATTGATTTCAGATTAAAGTGTCATTCTTACAATGTCACCTATGTGTTATATTTTTGCATTTAAATTTCTGCCTGTTAAGCTTGACAGATGTAACTTTACTATATATTATATTAATATATAATAAGCATATTAATATATAATATGTGAATATATAATAATATATGTTTGTACACAATATATAATATAGTTTTACATAAAATTATGTA
>NW_016809749.1:1263951-1308952 GCF_001698545.2 Rhinopithecus bieti
AGTTTTACATAAAATTATGTATTTTAATTAAAGTAGATCTTAAAATTTTATTCTTACTCTAATGAAAGAAAGAATTTCTTCATACTACATAGAAAACAATAAATTTTTGTGATTGGTTGGTTTTATTCTTTTAGTTTAATTGAACCCCACTATTTAAAAATATTTCTTAGCACTGAGAATTTCAATTTTACTTTGAACTGAATTATTTTAATAAACAATAAAATACACAATTTTAAAAAATACTGACATATGCTATTTCTTCACTAAGAATTGTGAGCACAAAACAATACAAACGAAGTAGTTCAAACTCATATTTACAAAAATATTAGTTAAAAGAATGACTATTACAGGCTAATTAATATAAATATTGTTAATGATTAAACTATTTTGTTCCTTAGAGAAAATGGTGCCACAGTCTGAACAGTTCTTTTCTTTTTTTATTATTTTTTAATACTTAACATCATCTTTGGTAATATGAGCCTACAACAGTAAGTCTGAACTGTAGTCAAAATAGAATTTTATTGATGGAAGTTCATCCACATTAAAGGAAGACAGATAGAAGGCATTATCAAAAGTAGAGAGGTTTTTTTCCCTCATTGCTGACATTTATACTATACAAATGATAAAGTAAAAGTGTCCTGTGACCTTTGGTTTCTCTCTTTTCAAAATTAAAAAGAATTGCATAGGACATCACAGGACCTACTGGGCTAGAGTGAGGTCCATTTCTCTGCTTCAGGGGATGGATACCTGAAAGTTTGGCATACGGTAGGAATTTAACAAATGATTTTAAAAGTTACAAGTAGGAAGATATGTTCAGGAATTTAAAACACAATGCATCTGAAATTGAACTAATTATACATGTCCCAAATTCCACTGTCTTTTGAGTCATAACTCAAATGTCCTGGAATCTCTAGTTGACAGACTTTTTTTTTTTTTTTTTTTTTTCTTCCAACACATACAAGCTCTCTGTGGACCTGCCAAAAAAAAAAAAAATCTGACCTGAAGAGTAGCTAAGTGGAAAAAAAAACAAAATAAATAAACCTCAAAACTACTGTAATAAAATAAGAGACATCAGTATAGATCTAGCTCAATTCTGAATACCACATGAAAAGTGATTTATAGCCCAGAAACACAGTTGGAGGGGTGAAATAGTGGATGGAAAATTACTGAGAGAAGCTTCAAGGATAAAAGGGGGTTCCTGGCTAAGCTGACTTAACAGGATTTTTGCTGACGGCAGGCTAGGATGATGAGATATCTTGTTGATGATGGGGTATGAGAAATTTGATTGGATATGGGGAGTGATCAAGTATTGAGGGTGGGAGTCCTGGCTAAACCAACTGAATTTTTTTTGCTAAAACGAGGGATGCAAAGATAAACATGGAATTTCATAGGTCAAGGCCTACATGATCGGAGGATTCAAATAAAACTGACTGAAGTTTGGCCAAAGAGCTGACCTTTGTCATACCCAGGGCGCTTATTATTAATAATGCTCTTATAGTACTGATCTCAATGCCTTTATTATATGACTCTTTTCCTCGTCACAGTGAAAGGTTACTGTAGATCAGCCGTTCTAAATAAGGGGTGATTTTGCTCTCCATTGGACATTTGGCTGTACCTGAAGACATTTTTGTTATCACAACTGGGTGAATGTTACTGTTATCTACGGAGTAGAGACAACAATGTCACTAAACATCCTGCAATGCATAGGACAGTCCCTCACAAGAAAGAATTATCTATTTTAAAAGTCAGTAGTGGTCAAACGGAAAAACTTTGCAGCAGATCAAGAACAGTATCCCACTGCCACGTTCCTAAATTTTTGTCTGTGTGTGCTTCATATGACGAGTACTTTCCAAATTTTGTAATCAGTGCATGAAGAGGCTAGGTAGTCTGTTAGAGGTAGCACATGAATTTTAAATACTGTAATGTATTTTATACAATAAAACTGTTTTTTTAACCCACTAGATTTCTTTTAGTATTTTATTATAAAAATATTGTAATAAAATATTCTTTATAAAACATTTTATATATTTATCAGTTATAGTACATGGCATAGGCTACAATAGAGAGTCCAAATGTAGAGGCTTTAACAAGTAAGACATTTATTTCTTTCTCATTAAAAAGTTCAGAAGCAAGTGATTCAGTAAATAGGATGGCTTCACATCATCAACACAAGTTTTCCTAAATCTAAGGTAGTGTCTCTAGAGCTCTTCACTTCCAATCAGCTATCAGGGAAAATAGGTGGTGAGTATATATGCCTTTCCAATGGAAAACATCTTCTAATGCCTATTGGTCAGAATCTAGGACCAACTGATTACACTAAGGCTGAGAAATGTTGTCTCTTGATGGAAGACTCTGCGTAGAGCTAAAGTACAGAAAGTCTACAGTACTTATAAAGAATGGAGAATGGACATAGTTCAGAACTAGTGATCTCTGATGAGTGAAGTAAGGTAAAGTTTGAAAAATATGAAAAAAAAATAATAACTCAGTTTTCCGAGTACTGACTTCCAGTTTTCTAATGCTATTTTAACAAAATGTAATAGTATTATATGTAGACATTGTTTAATATTTTATTACGAATGTGCTTTTATGTAAGTGAATGCTCTTAAAAAATAAAGAGCTTTGATTACTACAAAGTGTTTCATCATAAAGTTACCATATTATTTCTTAACCATTAATTTTTATAGACATTTTAATAGCTTCTTATGTTTTACTGCTGCAAAAATGATTGGGTTCACCTCTATAATTATTTTCTTAAGGGTGAATCCTAAAAACAGATTTGTGGATTAAATGTTATGAGTAAATGTTTTGTAAAACTCTAAGACACATTGGTTAATTGTGTTTCGCAGTGGTTATAGCAATTTACACCCCATCAACATGTGAGGCTGTATATTTGACTCAATCTTTGCCAAAAGTTACATTACTGCAAAAGTATAATCGTTGATATTGTCTTTTCTTCTGTGAAAATAAAATAAAGACTTGAGATTCCATTTTACTATGCCAAAATGAAAGTAAAGGTTAAAGCTGAGTTTTGCAATAATCTGCCTTTCCTTTTGTTCCTAGGAAGAAAGGTATAGATAAGGAATTAAATATCTTCACAGGCAGCTACTCTATGTTCATCATACCTTATGTAAAATGCTGATTTACTGAGTACAAGATGAATATATAATTGACTATCCCCCTACCTGTTCCTTTTCTGTTACAATATGTGAATTCAGTAATGTGACCACACCCTCCCTTTGTCCCCTCCTGCATGCTCCTTTCCTGTAAATATTGAAGCCCTCAAAATTATCTTTAGATAAAGGCACTGATCTGTCTCCAAGGCACATCCTTACCCATGGCAAAATAAACTTCTAAATTGATTGAGACCTGTCTCAGACACTTTCTGGTTTATAAATTGGTGACCACAAAGGAACTCTGAGTGGAGGTGGTCCTGACCTTTGACAAATCTTGTATCAGTGCTTGACACCACCTTGAGTTATCTTGATTGCTCAAACCAATAGAACAATTTTCTGAGGCCTGGGAGCTCCTGCCTCCAGAGAATCCATGATCTCCCCAAATTTATTTGACATCTAAGTTTTATTTTCCTGTTCAACTCTTTTTCTGGAGTTTTAGTCACTTCTAACAAGGAAGGTGAGTTTTACTGCTTCTGCAATGTTGGAGATATAACAGGCAACTCCTTCCTGTAGTTTTACCTCATTTCCAACAGGGAAGGCAAGTTTGAGTTTTTTTCTGTTTCTAAGATGGTGCAGAGCAGTTTTCAGCCTTGGCCCCATTCCTAGGTAAGTAGCTGAATTGGGGTTTATTCTTGGAAATTAACTTTAATGATTAAAAGTTAAGAATAACAACTAGCTGGTCTTAATTTCTACGTACCATTAAAGCATACAGTAATTGTATAAACTGTGTAATTGTTTGTTTTGCTCAACTTTTCTTTAGTTGTTTGTTTCTGTTTTGCTTGCTGTTTTTGTTGTTTCAGTCTTTTGTTCGTTGGGTTTGACCAATTCTACCTGACTTGATCAAATCTGAAGGAAAGTTCCAAATTACGAGGAACACGGCTTCTCAATTTTACTAAATTCTTGCAGAGAGAGAGAGAGAGAAAGAGATAAATTTTAACTACCTGAGGGACTTTATTTAAATAACAAGGTCACTTTCTGTTAGCCAAGCAAACTGACAGAGTAATGGCAGTTGCTCCATGCTATAATTCAGCAGCTAAGATTCTGACCTTTTTTCACCATGGCAGCCTGGATTGGGATCCTAAGCCAAGTTCTTTCGGCTTGATATTTGTATTACTTTTGAAACATCAGTAGTTTGTACCAGCTACAAAATAGTAATGAGATTTAAAAAAATTTTTTTAAGGACTCAATAGTTAACTATCGACTTAATTAAAAAAATACATGTTCATGTACATACATGTGTATATATGTATGTACCTAAATACATATGTGTGTATATGTATATATATGTGTGTATATATGTGTGTTTGTGTGTGTGTGTGTATATATGTATGTATAAAAACCAAGATCCTGGGAGAGAAAATAAGCATTAATATATGTTTCAAATATATATGTGGTAAATATATGTTAAAATACACATATACACACAAATATGTACATGTGATATATATATACACACGAAGATATATAACCCATATATTTAACCATTTATTTAATAAATATACATATCTATATGTATATGTACTATATGTATTTAAAAGAAATTTATGCTTATCTTTCTTTCCTGGGATTTTAGTTTTTGAGAAATTTTTTTTTTCTTCTCAGTCAACTGAATTCTGTTTAATATGCCCATAAAAAGACTTCAGCTGACAGAACATCACAAGTGGCTGGCTGATGCAAGCAGTCAGGGAAACAAGCTGCTGAGCATTGGGGATATGAGCTGCTGAGTGTCAGAGACTATAGATAGACAGGTAGACACAGCTAACTTCAAACAGTGCAGCTTCAGGGAAAGATCACCTTCCTTCATAATCTCCTTTCCAACTCAAATCCTGCTGAGAGCCACTTTCATTGCCCAATAAAATCCTCCACACACATTATCCTTCAATTCATTCATGTCACCTGTGTTATTAGTATATTTTGTTTCTTTTCTATAATTTTTGCCACAAGATTCCTCCTTTGTCTAATACACATATTTGACACATGCACACTTAACCTTATAAAGCTTGATTTTTTTCTCTCACCTAGAAGCCATCAAACTCCAAATGAACAGGCAGCCGGAGACTCAGATGATGGCTACCTTTTACTGGGGACCCTTGGGTAGAGACCTCTGGGAGGAATCTAACTGCCATTTTTTCCCACACAACTCCCCCTTAGCAGGAAGTAACTAAGACCGGTTGTGGTTCATATTCTAATGGCAGTTAGATGTGCCTCTTCAGAGGGGAGAAATAATACAGAATGGCTGGGCTCCCAGCTAAACTCCACCATTAAGTCTGTAACCACGGCCCTAAGAGAAAACAGCTGACCCCGACTTTTCCACCCAAACACTGCTTTTTTGGCCTGCCATGCCTCTATCTTGTGCCCATAAAAAGAGTTCAGCTGGCAGAGCAACAGAAGCAGCTGATGCAACCAGTTGGAGATACAAGTGGCTGAGTGTCAGAAACTATGGACAAATTCTGCTAACTTCAGATGGTGTGGCTTCAGGGAAAGATCACCTTTTACCCATACCATCTCCTTTCCAACTCCCATCCTGCTGAGAGCCACTATTATCTCCCAATAAAATCTTCTGCATACCCTGCCCTCAATCCATTCATGTGACCCGATTTTTTCCATGCTGGACAAGAACCGAGGTGCTGAGAAGGCAGGGGCTTGGCTACTGCTGTGGGGCCAGCACAGAGCCTGCTCTCTCCAAAGAGGAGCCATCTCCTGGTTCCAGCTTTTGTTCCCTCCAGTTCCCGCACAGGCTTGCTTGCACACTTCCTCTTATGAGTGGTGGCCAGTGGCAGGGTGAGTGAAAGGAGCCACTCAAGTTTCTGCCTACAAAGGAGGTCAAGGTCAAGGTAGCAATCCCATCTCAATACTGCGTATTTACATTTTATGTAAATGTTTCACTGCCAACAATATATAGACGAACTCTAGTAAACTGACATAAAGGAAACCAAAAGAAGCATTTAAATCAAATACTTCATCAGAAAAATGGAGACATTAAGCCCAAATACTTTTCAAGTTCATGTGACATAAGTAAATCTTTAATAAATAAATTGCTTTAAAAATTATTGGTAAAATTAGAAATGTTTTCAGAATTTCAACATATATTGTTGTTTAGATTTATCGGTCATGCAGTTTTATATTTATCTCTGCTACATATTACAAGGTGTCAAAATTTTTCATGAGGGTTATAAAACTATAAATACTGCCAAGAGATTTATCATTGACTAATTTATTGATAAATTATTTATTTAATAGTGTTGGTTTAATGAAAACAGCACAATTCTGAAGTAGTAGCAAAGAAAACTCATTTATTTAACCTTAAGGTTCTTACTAAGGTAAACTCCTGAAATTCCAATCTATAAAAATAGAAAAGAGGAGAATAACTTTAAATGATGACTATCACAGTTTTCATAAGTAATCTAGGTCAACTTCTTAAAAAATAAATTAAATAGGTAAATGTAATGAAATAATCCTAGTAAATGAACTTTTTTATAATTTAGAACAACATATTATACAAAATAATAGATATTTGTGAAATATTTGGGTGATTTCCAATTATTTATATAATTTATTATAGGAAAACATTTTTCTAAAAAGAGTATTTTTTAAAGGAAATAATTTTTGCTGAATTTAAAGGTAATTTATGAAGCAAGATAAAAGAAAGTTGTAAATACAGTTATGAATATAAAGATGTATATTTGGTAAGAAAGATTAAAAAGAAAATAATTTTGTAGGAGAATCTTGATGGTAAATTTTTGTTTGAAAATAAAATGACTGGCTATTTAGGAAGGAGGGAGGTTTAGGGTAAAACAGAAGTCCAAGCATGTGATAAACGGTGTGTCTAAGTTGTATTTTGAAGGCAATGGCATAAACCTTAGTTACTTTTGCACCAACCAAATAATAAGGCTTGTAAAAAGAGGATTTATGAGAACAACAAAATCTTTATGTGATAAACTTGGCTATTACTAAAATAAAATTATTTATAATAGTCTTTCTAGTTATTGGTCTTTAGTGTTAAAAATAATACACTAATACACTAAATAATTGGTTAGAACAAGAAAATCTTAAGGTATTGATTTACTCTTAGTAAAATTACAAAGAAATTTTTAACTTTTTTAACCCAAAAGTTCAATTTTTCATTGCGTTTCAGTGTTTTTAGCTTTCTCTCCTCTTTGAAAACAAGAACTGAGATAACTCTCTTTCAACTTTTTCATCAGATACAGTAATTTTTTTTCCCCCGCAAGTTCTAATTGGGGCTGTGGCCTGATGCTAAAAATGTTATCTTCAAGATCTAAAGAGAATGTTTTGTTCCTATACAATATTCTGTGCTCTTGGCTTTAAATTACTCCTTGAAGCTGGGTGTGGTGGTTCACACCTGTAATCCCAGCATTTTGGGCAGCTGAGGCAGGCAGATCATTTGAGGCCAGGAATTTGACACCAGCCTAGGCAACATGTTAAAATCCCATCTTTATTGAAAATACAAAAATTAGCCAGGTATGGTGGTGCTTGCATGTATTCCCCGGTATTCGAGAGGCTGAGGAGAATCGCTTTAACCCAGGAGGTGGAGGTTTCAATGAGCAGAGATAACACCANCACTCTTCTTATGCCTAAATAGGCTCCCCCATAGGGAAAAACAATCACACTATCATACTACAGAGGCTTTTTTCTTTTTTCTTTTTTGGTAACTAGCCTAAAAACAGTTTTATTTTTTGTTAAAATAATCCTTATGACATTGTTACTAACTTTTGGTTTGCTTAAGAAAAGTGAGATTTTTTTTTAATTAAGTTTTTTTTACATCTCTGTGACTTCCTTTATTGCTTTTAAAGTGCTTATGCTGTTAAGTTGCAGGGCTTTGACTCCTATGTCTAAAAAGGACATCAACTCCTGCTAAATATTAAACACTGTCAGCAGTTAAAGCCTCATCTTCAAAGCCAGGTGAAGATGACAATCAAAATAAACTGCTTTCATGAGACACAGGGCCAGAAATTGAAACTATTCAACCCCCCATGCCCAGGGATTATCGTGGAAGAGACAGACACAGGAGACTGTAAGGGCTGATTTTGAGAAAGAAAATTGATTTGGATTTTCTCTATAAATTAGGCATTAATATCAAAGGCACACTGAAACAAGACAAGCATCTGGGCCTCTGTGTCAGATTAACAAGATTTTCTTGGAGCATTAACCAACTTAAAAAATATCATAAAAGGTTATAGAGACATTCATGGAAATTATATCTTATGGTCAACGTAATTAAAATTTAATAGTTTTGTTTATAACATTTGAGAGACAAAATCAATTGGCCTCATGCTATCTTTATTAGGACTTACTGTTTGAAAAATTAAGTCTACTCTCAAAGAATAAAGGTTTTGCCTTTTTTTTTTTTTTTTTTTAACCCTGTGGGTTATCACTTTGGCTAAATGAATGACTTATTATATAAACTTTTAAATGAAATTCCAAGGTTTGTCCTTTAGACTTCATTTTTTTTTTTAATATCATGTTCCCTTAAGTCAAAAAGAGACATATTTGCTTTACTTGGTATAATTAAATCATACAGGAGGCATTTTCAAGTATGAAATGTTGTTTAATCTTCTTTGAATTAAAGTTATATGAATGTATTAGTGGTATGTGTTCCAAAATTATACGCAATTTCTATGATTGTGATAAATCTTAGTATATTTTATCAGAAATAATTATGATTGTAATGTAAAATTGTTATATGCCACAGAAGTAATTAGATTTATTTGATAACTGTGTCTTCAACCATGGATGTTCTATAATTTTTATGATCCATAATTGTTGTATCACTTTGATCCTTTTATAGGGCAGCTTATAATCAGCTATAGATATTATGGGTTTATACTCTTAAACCTATAATACTCTTAATACAGGTTTCTGTACTCTTAAATACAGGTTTCTGATCACTTTAGAGACCGACTGTGCCATTAAAATAGAAAAAAAAAAATAACTTTCAGGACTCTCATGAGGATTGTTGATCCAATACTGGGCAGAACAGAAATAAATTGCATAGGCTCAACTAATAGAGCACTAAAATAATCTTTTCAGACTTTTAGTTAAAAAATTTGCTAATTCCTTTTGTTTTGTTTTCAGAGTCAGGAAAACTTTTATTCTTTTAAACTATTTGCAATTTTGACAATTGAGTAAAGTATACTCTAATGAGCAAATTTTAAAATATAATTCTTTTCTCCCTACTCAATTTCTTCAAAATTCAGAGAGTGCAAGTTTTCTTAATTTTGAACAATATAGTTGTTTGCATAAGTTTGATAAGAATCTGTTTTATAGACTGGGTGAGGTGGCTCATGTCTGTAATACCAGCACTTTGGGAGGCCAAGATTGGTGGATTGCCTGAGGCCAGGAGTTCAACACCAGACTGGCCAACATGTCAAAACTGGTCTCTACTGAAAATATAAAAATCAGCCATGCCTGATGGTGTGTGCCTGTAATCTCAACAACTTGGTATGCTGAAGCATGAGAATTGCTTGAACCCAGAAGGCAGAGGTTGCAGCAAGGTAATATCACACCATTGCACTCCACTTGGTGACAGAGCAAGACTCTTTCTCAAAAACAAAACAAAACAAAACAAAAATATGTTTTCCTTTATAATAAGGCATAATTGGAGTCGCTGGTTATATTGCCAAGACTTTGAGTAAAATGGAATATTTTTAGATTGCCTTGAGAAAATGAGTCTGACCTATAGAGCTAATAAAGGTTCTTTGGAAAAACTGGCCTTATGCTAAGTGGTAAGTAAAGAATGTCACTTTCTGGCAGGCCTAGGAATCCCAAGTTTTCCCCAGATCTCAAAAAGAGAGGAATTCACACAATTCATATAGGTATCTGCATGCATAGATAAATCATTGGTCGGGCTTGAGAATTTTAAAAAGATCCAGTCTCAGATTCCTTATGGAAAAGCTTCCTGCAAAGCCAATTTAAAGAGAGAGAGAGAGCCTATATGGCAAATATTATTCTTGCTGAATCTTATGTAAATAATCAAACCAAGTGACAGAGCAGGAGCACTATCATCTTGGAAAAACACCGCCATTTTAAGTTCCAGCTCCCTTTCTAACCTCATGAATTTCAAATACATCACTTCTAACAACAAGCAGCCAGAAAGAGCAGACAGGAAATCACAGATAAAACAGCTCGGGTGGGAAGGAGGGGGCAAAGTCTCTTGGATAACCACCAAATTTCACAGTCAAACAGTGGGCACCAGTAAAACAGTGGACCGTAATAAACACATTCCTTTCCCTTTAGGTGCATTAACATAGGGACGCTAAAAGCCTATTCAGAGAGTATGCCTGCAGCTGCAGGAAAATGTATGAGAACTGACACACAACTCTCCCTCCCAGATAAGCAAGACAGAGACACAAAAATATTGCAAGCCTGTGATAATCTCTCCTGAATTGAACCCTTAAATACTCTTAGTACGTAAGAGAGAATGCTTCTGACCCAATTCAGCAGAAAGTCCCTCTCAGGTTTATTCTTCTTTTTATTATTTTTTCTAATTTTTTAATTGTACTTTAAGTTCTGGGGTACATGTGCAGAACATGCAGGTTCATAACACTTGCCACGGTGGTTTGCTGCACCCATCAACCCGTTATCTACATTAGGTATTTCTCCTAATGCTGTCTCTCCCATAGTTCCCCACACCCCGACAGTCCCCGGTGTGTCCATGTGTTCTTGTTGTTCAACTTCCACTTATGAGTGAGAACATATGATGTTTGGTTTTCTGTTCTTGTGATAGTTTGCTGAGAATGATGGTTTCCAGCTTCACCTGTGTCCCTACAAAGGCCATGAACTCATACATTTTTATGGTTGCATAGTATTCCACGGTGTATATGTGCCACAGTTTCTTTATCCAGCCCATCATTGATGGGCATTTGGGTTGGTTCCAAGTCTTTGCTATTGTGAATAGTGATGCAATAAACATACATGTGCATGTGTCTTTATAGTAGATAATTTTTAATCCTTTGAGTTTATACTCAGTAATGGGATTCTGGGTAAAATAGTATTTCTAGTTTTAGGTCCTTGAGAAATTGCCACAAGGGTTGAACTAATTTACATTCCCACCAACAGTATAAAAGCATTTCTATTTCTCCACATCCACTCCAGCATATGTTATTTCCTGACTTTTTAATGATTGCCATTCTAACTTGTGTGAGATGGTATCTCACTGTGGTTTCGATTTGCATTTCTCTAATGACCAGTTATGACGAGCATTTTTTCATGTTTGTTGGCTGTGCAAATGTCTTCTTTTGAGAAGTGTCTATTCGTATCCTTTGCCCACTTTTTGATGAAATTGTTTTTTGTTTTTTTTGTTTTTTTTTCCTTTTAAATTTGTTTAGGTTCTTTAAAATAAACCAGTCTTGGACAGTTGAGCCACTTTTCATGTCTCTTTCCTCTTTCTTTAATTCTTATACCCCGTAAAATTAGAATAAAAGTTATTTTACAAATGAATTTGTCCTATTATGAATTTGTCTTTAATAAAATTGGGAACTGAAAAGAGAAAAGTAGTGTTTCAAAATAAACTATAGTTCACCTGTTATTGGATTCTAGGCTCTCATTCAACGTTGGTTTAATTTCTTATCTAATTTTTCGGTAGGTATTAGACTGAATCCTAAAAAACATACCTGGCCATAAATAATTGTTTTGTTCCTTCTTTTTCTTCTTTTTCCATTTTTTTTTTTTCTGAATTGGGAAATACTTAATCTAGATAATCTTAAATGGTCAAGAAGAAAAATTGGACAGTTCTATTATATATATATATATATAATAAGCCATTTTCATACCTTGGGACTACTGGTTTTATGGGGACTTTCACAGTAATATGGGGCTTTATATTATGCTTTCAGGATTGTTTTCCCTTTTTTTGTTTGTTATTTCTCCTTTCTCTCCCTCTTTTTTTTTTTTTTTTTCTTTTCCTTTCCCCTATTTCTACTTCACAGGACTTTGTTTTTTTCTCCCCAACCTCCTAAAATTGAGCTTTCCTAACAATGTGGGATGTATTCATCGCAGGGGAATAAACTGTCCTAGGGACATGAGAGATCAAACAAAAATCAAGAATCAAAGACTCAAAGACTTATTTTCTTCTAAAATGATTTCTCCAAAAAATTTCAAAAGAAATAACAATAACCTGCCTTTCCTTTTGTCCCAAGCAGAAAGCTTCTCCACAGGTATCCATCTCCCCCCCCCCCCCCCCCAATAAGCAGGCTACTCTATGTTCACCTTAAGTGATGATTTTACTGAGCATGAAGAAGAATACAATTGACTATTCCCCTACCTGGCCCCCTTTTCTTCCTTGTGACATGTGGGATTCGGGTAATGTGGACCACCATCCATCTCTCTTTCCCTTCCAGCTTGCTTTCCCCCTTAAATATTCAAGCCCCTTCCAGGGAATAATCTTTGGAAAAAGTCACAGGAACGTCCCCTGGCCATGTCCTTAACCTTGGACAAAATAAAACTTCCTAATTCATTGAAGGACCTGTCTCAGATAGTTTGGGGTTTGCACTTTCTCTTTAAATTACACTTTTAAATTTTAAAGGGTTATAGGTTTTAATGTATTTCATTGTTTTTTATACTATTTTAAATTAATTATTCTTATCATTGAGGTATTTTTATTCTCATTGCATGAATAATATTGTTTACTTAAAAATTTGTATATACATTTATAATTTAAAAGGGCTGAAGGGTCAATCAGTAGAACCTGAAGGAGGCAAGACTGTAATTTTAAAACTAGGTGCCATTTCCATCAATTTTTAATTTTTTCTTTATCCCTAATTTCTAAATATTTCAGCAAATGAGGGAAATTATTTAGCAATGGTTTGATTTTACCACTCTCTCATTTTGGTCCTCTGTGCAGGCCTGGCCTCACCCATTTCCCCATAGGAGGATTATTCTAATTAGTTGTAACAATATAAGGGAAACTCCTTGGTCGGAAACCAGGAGTCAAGAGACAAGAGAAGCTAAAGTAATTCTGTGTAAGAAATTGATTGATTCCGTGGTGGTACTAAAAATTGTGGTATTCAAATCCCAAAAGCAAGAGAAAAAGTAGCTCATTTCCAAAAAACAAATCTAGAGAACCTATGGAATATTTGCTCAATTTGCATTCCATGGTTATTAGGTAGGGTGGGGTTTGAATACCCACAAGGGATTCTTCACATATTTTTAGAGTAAAAAGAAAACTGGTCCCTTAAGTCATTTACCAACAGAAAAAAAGATGTTGCAGTTTAATTAGAGTCATTTACGTTTGCTGTTTGTGCCAAAATTTTTCTCCATTCCTAATATATAAGATAAATTTATATTAATATTTTAATTTGGCTTTATAGCATATAAATACATTCTGTATGGTGTACTAATGTTCACAGGTAAGAGTCACATTTCAAATAAGAACTAGTACACCAGATTTTACTATGGGATACTTATTACACCTTCTGTACTTAATTTATATCTTTATATATTTGGGCTCTTTAAAGAAGTTAATGTTGCCCGGGCGCGGTGGCTCAAGCCTGTAATCCCCAGCACTTTGGAGGCCGAGAGGCGGATCACGGAGGTCAGGAGGATCCAGACCTGGCTAACACCGGTGAAACCCCGGTCTCTACTAAAAACTACCAAAAAACAGACTGGGAGGTGGCGGACGCCTGTAGTCCCAGTTACCCGGAGGCTGAGCAGGAGAAAGGGCGTTGGGAACCCGGGGGCAGAGCTTGCAGTGAGCTTTGAGATCCGGCCGCAGCACTCCAGCCCCGGGTGACAGAAGCGAGGACTCCGTTCTTCAAAAAAAAAAAAAAAAAAAAAAAAAAAAGTCATGTTTGCTTAACTGCGTGGCAATTTCGAAACAAAAAAGAGTTTATGGAAACTTTAAAGCATACAAAATCTGACCCCAGTTCAGGGCACATTCAGATAAAAATAGCCAAACATAGGTAAAATTAGTTATTTAGGATATTTAAAAAAAGTAATTTTAAAAGCAAGTATCATCATCGTATAACAAAATTTTATTTAACATATTATGGAAATTAATAGTACTCATAGCATATATACTTTTGGGTCACCTTTTTCTTTATTTTATTTATTTATTTATTTATTTATTTATTTATTTATTTATTTATTTTAGAACAGTTTTAGGTTCACAGCAAAACTGAGAGGAAGGTACAGAGATAGCTCATTTAACTTCTGCTTTCTCTCATGCGTCGCTTCCTCTATTATTTACATCCTCCAAAAGAGGATTTAACTTTGTAACATTTGAGTAACATTTTGAGTTGTAACAATTTTTACAACTGATAACCTATGTTGAAAGATTTTTGTCATTCAAACTCTGTAGCTTAGATTAGGTTTCACTCTTGGTATTGTACATTCTATGGGTTTGAACAAATATATAATGACGTGTGTCTACCGTTATGATATCATGAGGAGTATTTTCTCTGCTCTATAAACCCTCTGTGTTCAGCCTATTCACTTTTCCTCCTCTGTTAATCCCTGGCAACTATTGATTTTTTTAAAACTCCCTTAAAGTCACCAGAAGAAAACAAACAACCCAATGTAAAAATGGGTGAAAGACTTTAACAGACACCTAACCAAAGAGGATATACAGATGGGAAATAAGCACACGAAAATATTTCTCCCATCATATATCATCTAGAAAATGCAAACTGAAACAACAATGTGATACCACTACATATTAGAATGACCAACACCTAACAACACCAAATGGTGGTGAAGATGTGAACAACAGAAACTGATTTATTGCTGGTGGGAATGCAAAATGTTACAGGCATTTTGGAAGTGAGTTTGACAGTTTCTTACAAAATTAAATATACCATAAAATCTAGCAAGTGCACTCCTTGGTATTTACTCAGTAGAATTGATAACTTATGACCAAACAAGTATGCATATGACTGTTTATGGCAACTTTAGTCATAATTGCTAAAACTTGGAAGAAACTATGATGCCTTTAAGTAGGAGAATGTATAAACTGTGATGTATCCATACAAAGGAATATGATTCGTTGCTAAAAATAAATGAGCTACCAATCCATGGAAAGACATGCAGAAAACTTAAATGCATATTCCTAAGTGAAGGAATCTGAAAAGACTAAATACTATATAAGTCTAATTATGTGTCCATTTTAGAAAGACAAAACTATGAAGACTTTTTTATATTGAGAAAAAGAAAGTGACTTTCCAGTATTCACTCATTTCCATTGATATTCTGTAAAAAGTCATTTTAAGATATAATGTGCAGGTTGATTTCTAGATTCTCTATCCTCTTTCATTCATTTATTTATCTATCTTTTGTAATATCGCAACTAGTGTAACATACCAGTGAGTCCTGAAATCACATTGTTTATTTTCTACAATGTTATTATATTTTTCCAAAAAAGTTTTGTTGTATATTTTAGGTCTTTTCTATTTTATATAAAGTTTTAAAATTAGCCTGTCAAATTCTATAAAAACTCCTGACAGAATTTTGACAGTGGCTGAATTTCTTCTGTAGATTACATTGAAGTGAATTAACACCTTAAAATAGTGAGTCTGTTATGTTTTGTAAGAGACTTAGCACAACATTTATTAAAAGTATTTCTAAGTGTTTTATATTTTTTTAATTATATATATATATTTGCTTTTATTAAGAAACACATTGATTTACAGTTTCTATATAACTTTATCTTCTTTCACATTTTCAGAAAAGTTGCAAGGATTACACAAAGAAGTCTTCATTTGGATTCACCAATTCCTTACATTTCCTCCCATATGCTCTATGGCACTGATCTTTTTTTCTGAGCCATTTGAGTGTATTTATGTATTGTTAGTTTACACTAAATTAGTAGTGTGCATTTTCTTAATACAACAACGTTATCTTACATTACCACAGTGCGATTATCAAAACTGGGAATTATATCATAGATAAAATACTAATATCTAACTTCGGTCCATACTCACATGTTGCCAATTGTCTCACTGATGTCCTTAATGGCTCCTTGTTTTCCTAGTCTAGAATAATGCATTGCATTTAATTGACAATTCTTTTCAGTCTCATTTAACCTAGAAAATTATCTGTGTTTTCTTGCCCTTGACATTTAAACGGTACAGTCAAGTTAATTTGTTAAATGACTTTTAATTTTGTTTTCTGTGATAATTTCTTATAATTGAATCCAGGTTATAAATTTTGGCAGAAATGCTACAGAAATAATATTGTGTTCTTCTTAGGGCACAATATCAGGAAACACATGATATTGGCTTGTTCCTATATTGGTATAGATAAAATTAGATCACTTGTATAAGATTGTGTCTGCCAAATCTCCTCACTGTAAAGTTAATATTATTTTCTTAGTAATTGGTGTGTTTTGTAAGAGATATTTCAAGAATATAAGTATGAACTATTTTAAAATATAAATATCACATACATGAAAGTGATTATAAATATCTGGTTATTCATCAGATGTTCACTAAGTAGTTTTAGCATCCACAGGTATCTTTCTAACTCCATTATTCTCTCCATCATTACCATTAGACGTTACATAGTAAGAAGTAGTTTTACATTCTTTTATTTATGCATTTATTAATTTATAATCAAAAGGACTCAGGGAATCCTATTTTATCTAATGGATTATATTTTGTGATGATTGCTATTTATTTTAATCCCCTTATTGCCCCAGATTTGACCAGTAGGAATCCTTCAAACTGGTCATCATATTATTTTATATGTCTCTTCATTCTTTAAATACTCATTTCCTTTTGTTATAGCATGATTCTCTAAGCTCATTTCATACTTTCCCTGACCCAGCACTGCAATCAGCCTTTTCTCTGATTATTTTATTGTAGTAAGATATGGAATTTAAAATCAAAATATAGGTCTATGTGTACTCATTGCTAATGTTATATGTGTGCTACTAGTTCTTTGCTGTCAAATATAATAGGTACATCAACATGTGGTTATTTTAATTTAAATATAAATCAATTACAATAAATGCTTTTAAAATAAGTTTTCAGTCGTACTAGCCACATTCAAAGTGCTTAATAGCCAAATGTGGCTAATAATAGGATAAACAGCACAGATAGGAAACATTCTGTCATGGCAGAAAATTCTATTAGATAATTCTGTTCTAGACTCACTCAGTGAAAAAAGCTAGAAGGTATATGCACAAACATATATAAACTAAACACATATAAGGATTGAGCATTCCTACTTTAAAATTCAAAATCCAAAATGCTCCAAAATCTGAGACTTTTGAGTGCCAACATTATGCAATAAATTAAAATTCCACATTTACACCTTTATTTCTGATGGCTCAACATATACAACTTTGCTTCATGCACACAATTATTTACCATATTGTATAACATTATCTTGAGACTATGTGTATAAGGTGTATACGAAGTTTAAATAAATTTCATGTTTAGACTTGGGTCCCACCTACAAAATATCTCATAATGTATAGGCAAATATTTCAAAATGCAAAATACCTGAAATCTGAAACACTTCTGGTCCCAAGCATTTTGGATAAGGGATACTATCCTGTTTATAATATACAGACATACATGTATGTGTGTGTGTATTTATCTCTCTCTATATATATGATTTCAGAGATCTTGTTATAACCTCAATTACATAAAACTTTCTAATTTTCCCCTTTTAAGTTTTAATTTACAAATCCAGTAGTGAAAATTTTGTCTCCTATTATCGTCAACATATTTCATATTTGTTCAAACATGGAAGAGGCAGAAAATAGTTCAGAATTTCTAACCTGTATATAGCAAAGACAAAACTGGGTAAGAGGAATTCAATGTATTTTTTTAAAGTTTTGAGGCAAAATTTCTGTACACTGGAGTTCTAGTTCTGATCTAGAGAGGGTAAGCTCACCATAGCCTGTCTTACCTGCTGATCAGGTTGGTGTTAAAATAACAGAGTTGCAACTAAAAATTCTGGTAAGAAAATAATCTGAGGACTCAGAAATTAAATAAAAGAAGGCAGCTTGTAATGGGAAGACAGCACTTGAAGAAATAATCTGTGTGAGAGTTAACTTTATTTTTAGTTATTTTCTCATGACTTTGCCCCATGTGTGGGTCCTAGTGGCAAAGCTGTAAAGTGAGATATAAAGGTGGCTAAAACTCTAGCAGAAACTCTTTCTGCTTGTGGGCCTTAATCATAGAGCTACATGACAGCAGCAGCATGGGTGATGAAAACTCCGAGATGATCATCATGTTTTAGTTAGAGGAACTGAAAAATGGTAGCCCTGTGGGCCACAGCACATGGGAGGGCATCTCAGATAGTAGAAAGCTGGAAAAGGGAATCCTCTAATGCAGCAGTCCCTCAAGTTTTGGGCACTAGGGATGGAGTTGGGGGATGTTTTCTGGGTGAAACTTCCACTTCAGATCATCAGGCCTTAGAGCTTCTCATAAGGACTGCACAGCCTAGATCCCTCGCATGCGCGGTTCACAGCAGGGTTTTCGCTCCTGTGAAAATCTAATGCTGCAGCTGATCTGAGAGGAAAAGCTCAGGCGGTAATGCTCACTCACCTGCTGCTCACCACCTGCTGTGTGGCCTGGTTCCTAACAGGCCAGAGCTGCTACTGGTCTGTGAGCTGGGGGTTGGGGACCCCTTTTCTAATGAATTCTCACAAATCTCAAGCTTATTCCTGAGGTATGCCTATGTAGGACCGACCTAAATTAACATAGTAAAAGCACTGAAAATTGGATTCAGATGTAAATTACAGTCCAATTCTCAGAGTTGGCCTTGAGTGGCACATGCATCAGGCAGATGCAAAGTAATGCAATAAAAATGTGAAAGAATTACCTAGAAGACAAGATAGAACTTGCTATCTAACACCAATCAGATTGATTACCTGCTAAGGTGAACAATAAATAAAAATTTTCTACAGGACTGCATAAAGACTCGTAGTCTATACAACTCAGTATCCAAATTGTCCAGGATACAATCCAAAATTACACAACATACACTAATTTGAGACATGTAGACATTTCTCGAGGGAAAAAAATAATCAATAGTTGACAATGCTGAGATGATGCATCTGTTTAAATTATCAAAGAGTTTAAATTAACTTTTATGACATGTTCCCTGAGGTAAAAGTTCACACATTGAAATAAATAGCAAGGTAAAACTTTTCAGCAAAGAAATGTAAACTATTAAAGATAAATTTTGAAAAGTACAAAACAAGACAATTTCTGAAATTAAAAAAAAAATTTGGTTAGGCTCAATAGCACAATGGAGGTAGTAGAGAGGACAGGCATTGAATTTGAATAAGTCAATAATAAGTTATAAAACTGAGAAAAAATAAATAGAACACCAAAGACTTTGAAACAACTGTTAAAAAGGTTTAATATCCATGTCATTGGAGTATTTAAGGAACATTAACGTCAACCATACTCAAAATAGATAAAACTTGAAAACAACACAAATGTCTAACAGGACAATGGTTAAAAGAACCATATACTATTTATTTGATGGAATACTTCTAACCCATAAAACAAACAAACAAAAAACACTATTGAAATGCCAACTAATATTAGAGAATTTTAAATATATTATGTTAAACGATACAAGCCAGAAACAAAAGATTACATTATGGCTGGGCGCGGTGGCTCACGCCTGTAATCCCAACATTTTGGGAGGTTGAGGTGGGCAGATCATGAGGCCAGGAGGTCGAGATCATCCTGGCTAACACGATGAAACCCCCTCTCTACTAAAAATACAAAAATTTAACCGGGCGTGGTGGCGGGCGCCTATAGTACCAGCTACTCCAGAGGCTGAGGCAGGGGAATGGCGTGAACCCCGGAGGCGGAGATTGCGGTGAGCCAAGATTGAGCCACTGCACTCCAGCCTGGACGACAGAGAGAGACTCGGTCTCAAAAAAAGAAAACAAATAAAATAATTTTAAAAAGTTATATGTGAGTAAACAATGTCAAAACTCATTATATTGAACACTTAAGAGGTATCATGTTACTGTGTGGTGCTTATATACCAACACAAAATTTAGGAGATAAACTGTTATTTATTTCACCTCGGTAATTGAAATAGTGTACACTTGTTCAGTAATACATGATGATAAGCAGAATTTAGTGTTTCTTATTAGCCACGTGTATATTTTCCTTTGTGAAGAGGTAGTTCTCCCACACTCCACCATTTTTTTTTTCCACCATTAGTTTTAATCTTTTCATTGATTTGTAGGAGGTCTTTGTGTATTCTTGATATACATACTTTATCAGAGGTATGTTTTGTAAATACTTTCTCCTAATCCTTTATAGGGTAATGATTTTCCTAATAGTGAACTGATGTACACAAAGCTTTTAGTTTGCTAATATTTTGTTTTTATTTATAGATGTTGCTCTTTGCCTTGTGTCTCTAAAATATTTGCCTACCTCAAGATTTAAAAGATCTCCTTTGTATTCTTTGAGTAGATTTATGATTTTACCTTTTAAATTTGGCCAAATGTAACCTCTAATTATTTTTTTCTATGATTAGGCCAGGAATTGTGATTTCTTTTCCATGGATATCCTTTTGTTCCTAAAATATTTGATGAAAACTTTATCTCCTCATTTAATTAATTTATAGTATATACTGTAGCGTCATTAAATTATTATTTTTAGAAATTGCTTTGTGATTCTGGTAGAACGTTTATTTTAAAATTATGGTTTCTATGGATAGAAAGATTATTAATCATCCTTTTCTATCTTTATAACTTCTATGTTTACATTTTTTTAGCTTGTTATAACAGCTAGGACCTTCTTTTAAAAATTTTGAATAGACATGGTGAGAGCACATATGCATGACTTCTTGATCTTGGGAAGACAATATTTAACTTTTTGCTATCAATTTTGATATCTATTGTAGATTTTTGATAGATATTCATTATGCGATTTAGGATACAGCTTTCTTATTTCTTGATTTTCCCAGGGTTTTTTAAAATAGTGTGTGTTAAGTTTTTTCAGAATTGTTTTCAATCTATTGAGATATTACTGTTTTGGCTGTTTTTTTTCTCCTTTATCTGATGAATTGCATTAATTGTCTTTCAAATATTGGTCTGATCTTGCACTCTGAAGCGCCTAGGTATTCAAACCCCATGACAATATGAAAGATTGAATAAATTATTAAATTTCTATACCTTTCTTGAATACTATTTTCTTTGTGATATATCACACTTAATCATGGTGTGTTATACATTTGTATATTGTTTATTTAGACTTGCTAATATTTTATAAAGAATTTATGCTTTAATGTTCATGAGGTTATTGATCTGTGGTTTCGTATAATACCGTTGTCAAGTTCTATTTAGATGGTTAATTTGGCCATGAAATGACATGCCTCGTATTATTTCTTCTTTTATTATCTGAAATAATTTTATAAAAATTGGTACTTTAAAAATGTTTGATGTAATCATCAGATAAGCATGCGAGTCTTTAGTTTTCTGTGTGGGATGCTGTCTGATAATTTAATTCGCTTTAGATATAGAACTTTTCTGATTGTCTAGTTTATCTTCTGTGTGATTTAGTAAATGGTGTTTTGAAGTAATTTGTCCATTTAAACATACTTGTTGAATTTATTGGTATAAAGGTGTTCATAATATCACACAGTTATCCTTTTTAATGTTCACTGGAAACATCTCTTTATTCATGATGTTGATAACTTGCATTTTCTTTTCCTTACTTAGCCTCATTAGCTGTTTAGTATTTTAATGATTGTTTTGGAGAAAAATGTTTGACTTTATTAGTTTGCTCTACAGTTGGCTCTTTAAAAAACTTCAGTAATTGCTGCTGTTATCTTTACTATTTTCTAAATTCAACTTATGCAGGTTTGAATTTGTTTGTCTTCCTACATCTTCTCATGATAGAATCTGTGTCAAGTGTGAGTCTTATCTATTAGTTACTTTTTTCTTCTTTCCTTTTGGACCATATTTTCTTGTTTCTTTCATATATTATGTATTTTTTCTTATTCCGTTACAGACATAATGTAGAAAAGAACAGTGGAGTCTGAAATAATATTGTTTGTGTTTTCCATATAGTGTAAGGCCTTTTGCTTTGGGGGTTATTGGCATAGACAAGAGTCCCGCTTATTTGGAGGCAGGACTGCATCTTTCCTCATATTGAATTAATCTCTGGTTAAACTAACTCCCAATCAACCCCTTTGATTTCAACAGATTTTAAGCCGGAAGGTGGTTGGGCAATATTTCCATGAGCTTTTGATTTGCAGTTAGCTTCAACTCTGAAGGGCCCAGAAATTCAAACCCCAAGATAATATGAAAGATTGAATAAATTATTAAATTTCTATTCCTTTCTTGAACACCGATTTGTCCATTTTGAGCCGGGGAGGGTGAAAATTGGAAAGTTTGTTTTCTTACATTGAGAGTTCTATTTGATTTTAATCTGCCCTAACTGTCCACATTGTTATCAGAATTTCCTGATTTCTCCTCCCCCATGCAAAATCCATTTCTCTACTGCGGACACACTCCTCAAACTATCTACATCCTGGATATGATTTACCCTAGCTTTTGCTAATGTGACTCCCCAGTTAATTAGAAAGCTTTGCATTTTTCTTAAATTCAACTAATTAAGGCTTCTTTGCATCCACCAAATTCAGTAGTTTCATAGAAAAATATGACTGAATGGTTTTCTTGTGTGCTTATCCATAGAAGCAAAGCAATTTCAAATCCTCTTCCATACTTACCCTCATTTGAAGTTCAAAGCTACTTTTGCAAGTTAAACTGAAAGATCTCTGTTAAACATTAACTTAATACTTAATTTGAACACAAAATATTACTATTATATTTTTATAATTATCAAGTTTCCTGGCTTCTAAGTAGAAGTATTGCTATGTGCATATATTAAACACTTTCATATTTCATATGAAATTTCATATGAAATGTTATATTTCATATGAGATATCTGGAAAATATCTCAGGTTTATATCATAATTTTTAACATTGTTTTTTATAGCAGAATTGAACCAAAATTATTTATCAAAAGCTAGTCTTAGTAGCATTTAAAATAGTGTAAGTACTCTTGTTAGTGACTGTATTTTCTAATAATGTAATTTAAACTTACCAATATCAGATTGTTTCAGTATGAAAACACTCTAGCAAAAGACCCTTAAAAGTTTTGATTTTTTAAATGCTTGCTTTTGATAGACACACAATAAAAATATATTAGAAGCACACAATTATGTTTAAAACATCTAAATAAGAACTATTTCCACTAAATTCAAGAAAATTAAGAAGTCTATTTACATAATGGAATTTTCTGCTATAATGAAGTAAAGGAGATTCAAATATTGAAGTTACTTTCTAAGACTTAGAGATGCTGCCTTGAGAAATTATATATACTAAATTACTTGTTAATTTAAATTTAAACTGACAACTTTTACTCAAATTTTATGTAAACAGATAACTGAAAAGAACCTCACTACAACTTACCCAACACTTAAAACTCCGCACTTTAAAAGTGACATTTGTCAGACTAATTTCAATAAACAATAAAATATGATTTACAGTAAAAGTTATAAAACATTGTTAGCTAGTCATGTACTGGATTGAGTATCATTAAGCCTCCAGGACATTTCTTAAATTCAATTAAATTGGGTTTACTGAANTTTAAATGCTTGCTTTTGATAGACACACAATAAAAATATATTAGAAGCACACAATTATGTTTTAAACATCTAAATAAGAACTATTTCCACTAAATTCAAGAAAATTAAGAAGTCTATTTACATAATGGAATTTTCTGCTATAATGAAGTAAAGGAGATTCAAATATTGAAGTTACTTTCTAAGACTTAGAGATGCTGCCTTGAGTAATTATATATACTAAATTACTTGTTAATTTAAATTTAAACTGACAACTTTTACTCAAATTTTATGTAAACAGATAACTGAAAAGAACCTCACTACAACTTACCCAACACTTAAAACTCCGCACTTTAAAAGTGACATTTGTCAGACTAATTTCAATAAACAATAAAATATGATTTACAGTAAAAGTTATAAAACATTGTTAGCTAGTCATGTACTGGATTGAGTATCATTAAGCCTCCAGGACATTTCTTAAATTCAATTAAATTGGGTTTACTGAATGAACATTTACTTCTCCCTCATGTACTTTTATTCATAAATTCTCAATACTTTTATTTAACATAATGTTCAACATAATCCATAAAAACTTATGAATTATTCATGCAATGCTACTACAAATATTTACATTTTAACCCTTGTAGTAATACCAACATATATAACGAGAGAGCTAATCATTTTTGTACTCCCATCTTCAATCTTCCTGTACTGTCATATCAAATATAACATTTTTAACAATCTGGCATATATAATTCTGTGTGCAACCAAAGCCTTACATATATGATTACTTATATTTGTTCTTACTCAAATATAAGGTTTAAAAAAAATCTAGCTAGTAGTACATTCACTGCTTAAATATAATATTATAAATCTGCAACTTGCTATTTTTATTTAAAAATATACCTGGGACATCTCCAAATAACGTACACATGGATCTAGCTCATTCCTTTTACATTTCTAATTGGTATGCATATATGTTATTCGTAGATAATATTTATTAACCTATTAATTTAATTTTAAACTGACACACGGATACTCCATATAAATTGTGTGCATACACATAATAATACAAATTGTTATTGCCTTAAAAAACAAGGTGAGATGTTACATACTTCACTATGCTTTAGATTTTTCTCTCAGTAAAGGAGCATGTTCATTTATCTAATCAATGAGTATATAATTCATTGATATGTTAAGTGACTAGATGATGTTCTATGCGTGTCTGTAACATAATTGGTTAAAACATTAGTAATCTGCTAATTGATTAATACATCTAGTAATCTGTACTTACTTTATTCCCAGTATACTGTCACTATAAATAGCACTGTAATAACTTATTTGCATATATTCACATAACAGCATTTTTAATAACATGAGATTCAGTTCCAGGAGTGAATTTTCTGGGTCAAAGAGTATGTGGAAATTTAATTCTGAATAAATATTACTCTATTGTTACCTGTAGAGTCAGCACCAGTACTACGTGACAACATACCATTTGTTCATCCATTCCAATATCTTAATTATTTCTCATATCAAATAGGCACATGAAATATTGTCTAATTATGCATGAGTGAATTATCTTAATAACACTAGCAAATATAAAATTCTCCATAGTGTTTCTTAAACATTTAAATTTAATTTTCTGAAAATTTCATATTTGCATATTTGGCTATTCTTCTATTTACTTTTCTTTATAACTATGGATGTTGATTTTAATTTTGAGTTTATAGTAAAATATTCTTTATAACTTGATAATATGTCTATTATTTTGAGTCATATATTATTAATTAGTTCAAGTTTATTTTCCTAAAAATGGTATTTGTTTTCATAGTTATTACATCATTATTTACTGTCCTTGAGATCACATTTCCATTTTTTCTAAATTGTTACTGTTCCCATTGTATTTATTTTTATTCTTTCATATTATGATAATTTCTGTTAATGAATTTTCATCTGATTATTGATATAGTCAGATTTCAATACATTTTACACAAATGTCTTTATATTTTGCATTTCTAAATATTCTACAATTTCACTTTTGATTCTCATTTTGATAAAATAATTGTGTCATGCACACACATACAGCATCAAATATACTTGCCTGTAATTAACATGTGAATTTTTATTATGAATTATTAATATTGTGTTAGTTTCAAATTATATTGCATTTTGTCAGATAAATAACATGTAATCTTTGTCTTTTCAAAGATTATAATTTTGTCTCAGCAAAATGTTTGTGTTTAAAACAACAGAGATTCTTTACTTTCAGGGTATAAATTTCAACATATATTAGACCTAATTTATTACCTGTGATATTTACATATATTACAGACTTATATTATTTTTTCTTTCTAATGTTATAATCTTCAGACAACTGATAGGTAAAGTTCTGTCAAAATGTTCTTTTTCTTATGGGTTAGCTCTGTCTGATTTATATATTTTGATGCCACATATTCGGTATGAAAACATGCCGTAGATCGATCACCTTTGTGCTTTTTAAAATTTTCCTGCTTTGATTTTTTTCAGTGTTAACAACTCTTGCCTTTGGTATTGCTTATTTTCATTCATTAAATATTCATTCATTTATTAATGCCAGTAATTTAAAGTGGCTTTACTTTAGATAAATTTCTAGCAATATTTATCATTATTTTCTCATTGAGTCAGGGAATATTTTTGTCCCCAGGTAACTTTAACTGATGTCCAGCTTTAATATGACTGATTGGTTTATATCAGTTCAGGTGCATATTTTATTACATATTCAGTTTTATTTTTGCTATCATTTCTTCTTTATTGGTATATGGTCTCTTATTTTTGTGATTTTAAAATTTATGTTATTTAAAGTATGCTCTTTTGTATTCGTTTTATCATAATTAAAATATAATTTCTGTAAAATACTCTTTCACAATTTATTTTCATTTTGTGGTACCTAGTACACTTACACTTAATCATATCTCTTCCATTATCTATTTTTATGTGTATTATTTTATATGTTCAAGCTTTGCATCTATATTCTTTTTTTTTTTTTTTTTTTTTTTTTTTTGAGACGGAGTCTTGCTCTGTCGCCCAGGCTGGAGTGCAGTGGCCGGATCTCAGCTCACTGCAAGCTCCGCCTCCCAGGTTCACGCCATTCTCCTGCCTCAGCCTCCCAAGTAGCTGGGACTACAGGCGCCCGCCACTGCGTCCGGCTAGTTTTTTGTATTTTTTAGTAGAGACGGGGTTTCACCGTGTTAGTCAGGATGGTCTCGATCTCCTGACCTCGTGATCCGCCCGTCTCGGCCTCCCAAAGTGCTGGGATTACAGGCTTGAGCCACCGCGCCCGGCCCGCATCTATATTCTTAACTGTAATCATAATTATCAAAGATTATTATACCTATTTCTTCATTTACGGAATGCTTTGCATGTTTATCAACTTAGTAACTACTACAAATATATATTAAAATCTCTGTTTTTGATTTTTTTTACATTTGAAGTACAAAATATTTAATTGTAACATTCTTAGGTTTCCTTTTTTTCCCAATAATATTTTTTTTCTATTAAATATTTATACATGAAAATTTGAAACTTGATTTTCTCACCTATAAATGTCATTTTTTTCTTACTGCATGAATTTCCACACATTTCTTTCTTTACTTTGCATTTTAATTTGGAATTTTAAAGAATACAAACATATTGAAAGTATTTTTTCTATCATGAAGTTCAGTACTTTTCTGAAAATTGCAAACAAGAATAACTTTAAAATAAAAACAACTTTTTAATTTCAGGGCTACATGTGCAGGTTTGTTACACAGGTAAACTTGTGTGATGTGAATTTGTTGTCCGGATTATTTCATCACCCATGTGTGCCTAGTACCCATTAGTTATTTTTCCTGATTGTCTCCCTCCTCCCACTGTCCACCTTCTCACAGGTCTCAGTGGGCATTGTTCCCCTCTATATCTCCATGTATTCTCATGTAGCTCCCGCATACAAGTTAGAGCATGTGGTATTTGGTTTTCTGTTGCTGCATTAGTTTGCTAAGGAAAATGCCCTCCAACTCTATCCATGTCTCTGCAAAGGGCATGATCTCATTTTTTTAAATAAATTATTTTTTAATTCAATAACTTTGTGAGAACACGTGGTGCTTGGTTATAAAAGTTATTTAGTGGTGATTTCTGAGATTTTGGTGCACCCATCACCCAAGCAGTGTACACTGTACCCCACTGTGTAGTCTTTTATTCCTCAACTCCCCTCCCAACCATTCTCCCGAGTCCCCGATGTCCATTTTATCATTCTTATAAGTTTTAGTTCTCATAGATTAGCTACCACTTATGAGTGAGAACATATAATTTTTGGTTTTACATTTCTTAGTTACTTCACTTAGAATAATAGTCTTGAATTCCATCTAGGTTGCTGTGGATAGCATTATTTTATTCTATTTTATAGTTGAATAGTATTCCATGGTATGTACGTGTGTGTGTGTGTGTATGTATGTGTGTGTGTATATATGTGTGTGTGTGTGTGTGTGTGTGTGTGTGTCATAATTTTGTATCTACTCATTGATTTATGGGCATTTGGGCTGGTTCCATATTTCTGCAGTTGCAATTGTGCTGTTATAAACATGCATGTGTAAGTGTCTTTTTTTGTATAATGTCTTATTTTCCTCTAGGTAGATATCCAGTAGTGGGATTGCTGGATCTAATGGTAGATCTATTTTTAGTTCCTTAAGGAATCTCCACACTGTTTTTCACAGTAGGTGTACTAGTTTGCATTCTCACCAGTAGTGTAAAAGTGTCCCCTTTCACCACATCCATGGCAACATCTACTATTTCTTGATTTTTTAATTATGGTCATTCTTGCAGGAATAAGGTGGTATTACAGAGTGAATTTGATTAGCATTTCCTTGATCATTAGCGATGTTGAGCATTTTTTCCATATGCTCATTGGACATTTGCACATCTTCTTTTGGAAATTGCCTATTCATGTCCTTAGCCCACTTTTTGATGGGATTGATTGTTTTCTTTCTTGCTGATTTGTTTGAGTTCTCTGTATATTCTTAGTATTAGTCTTTGTCAGATATATAGGTTGTGAATATTTTCTCCCACTGCGTGGGTTGTTTGCTAACTCTGCTGATTGTTTCTTTGGCTGTGCAGAAGCTTTGTAGTTTTAGTTCCATCTAGTTCACTTTGTTTTTGTTGCATTTGCTTTTGGATTCTTGGTTATGAAGTATTTGCTTAAGTCAATGTCTAGAAGGGTTTTTCTGATGTTATCTTCTAAAATTTTATGGTTTCAGGTCTTAGATTTGCTTTTATGTATTTTAGTTGATTTTGTATAAGGTGAAATATGAGGATCCAGTTTTATTCTCCTATGTGTGGCTTGTTAATTATCCCATCACCATTTATTGAATAGAGTATCCTTTCCCCACTTCATGTTTCTGTTTGATTTGTTTAAGTTCAGTTGACTGTAAGTATTTGGCTTTATTTCTGGGTCCTCTATTCTGTTCCATTGGTCTATGTGCCTACTTTTACCCCAGTACATACTGTTTTGGAGACTATGGCCTTATAGTTTGAAGTCAGGTAATGTGATGTCACCAAATTTGCTCTGCTTGCTTAGTCTTGCTTTGTCTATGTGAGCTCTCTTTTGGTTTTAAATGAGTTTTAAGATTTTTTTTTTTCTAGTTATGTGACGAATATTGGTGGTATTTTGATAGGACTTGCACTGAGTTTATAGATTGCTTTTGGCAGTATGGTTTTTTCACAATATTGATTTTACCCTTTCATGAGCATGGAATGTGTTTCCATTTCTTTTGTCGTCTATGATTTCTTTCATCAGTGTTGTTTAGTTTTCTTTGTAGAGGTATTTAACCTCCTTGGTTATATATATATATATATATATNTGGCTTTATTTCTGGGTCCTCTATTCTGTTCCATTGGTCTATGTGCCTACTTTTACCCCAGTACATACTGTTTTGGAGACTATGGCCTTATAGTTTGAAGTCAGGTAATGTGATGTCACCAAATTTGCTCTGCTTGCTTAGTCTTGCTTTGTCTATGTGAGCTCTCTTTTTGGTTTTAAATGAGTTTTAAGATTTTTTTTTTTCTAGTTATGTGACGAATATTGGTGGTATTTTGATAGGACTTGCACTGAGTTTATAGATTGCTTTTGGCAGTATGGTTTTTTCACAATATTGATTTTACCCTTTCATGAGCATGGAATGTGTTTCCATTTCTTTTGTCGTCTATGATTTCTTTCATCAGTGTTGTTTAGTTTTCTTTGTAGAGGTATTTAGCCTCCTTGGTTTTATATATATATATATATATACCTAAGCATTTTATTTTGTTATTATTATTTTTTTACAGTTATTGTAAAAGGGGTTGAGTTCTTGATTTGATTCTCAGCTTGGTCACTATTGTTGTATAGCAGAGCTACTGATTTGTACATTAATTTTGTATCCTGAAATTTGCTGAATTCATTTACCAGTTCTAGGAACTTTTTGGATGAGTGTTTAGAGTTTTCTATGTATACAATCATATCATCAGCAAACAGGGACAGTTTGACTTCCTTTTTACCAATTTAGATGTCCTTTATTTACTTCTCCAGTTGCTCTCGTTATAACTTGCAGTACTATGTTGAATAGAAGTGGTGAAAGTAGGCACCTTTGTCTTGTTCCAGTTCTAAGCAGGTGTGCTTTCAACTTTTCCGCATTAAGTATAATGTTAGCTGTAGATTTGTCATAGATGGCTTTTATTACTTTAAGTTATCTCCCTTCTATGCTGATTTTGGTGAGAGTTTTAATTATAATGTGATGCTAAATTTTGTCAAATGCTTTTTCTGCATCTGTTGAGATGATCATGTGGTTTTTGTTTTCAATTTTGTTTATGTGGTGTATCACATTTATTAACTTGTGGATGTTAAACCATCTCTTCATCCCTCATATGAAACCCACTTGATCATGGTGGATTATCTTTTAAAAATGCTGTTGGATTTGGTTCGCTAGTATTTTGCTGAGAACTATTGTATCTGTGTTCATCAGGAATATTGGTCTGTAATTTTCTTTTTTTATTATGTCCTTCTCTGGTTTTGGTAATAGGGTAATACTGGATTTATAGAATGATTTAGGGAGAATTCTCTCTTTCTCTGTATTGTGAAATAGTGTTAATAATATTGGTACCAATTATTTGAATTTCTGATATAGTTCACCTGTGTATCTATCTGGTCCTGGACTTTTTTTTTTTTTTTTTTTTTGGCAATTTTTTTATGACTGTTTCAAACTTGATGCTTGTTATTGGTGTGTCCAGAGTTTCTATATTGTCCTGGTTTCATTTAGAAAGGTTGTATATTTCCAGGAATTTAACCATCACCTCTACATTTTCTAGTTTATGTGCATAAAGTTGTTCTTAGTAGCCTTGAATAATCTTCTGTATTTTTGTGGTATCAGTAGTGACATAATTTGGGTGTTTCTCTACCCAAATATCATCTTGAATTGTAGCTCCCATAATCCTCACACATTGTGGGAGAAACCTGATGGGTGTAACTGAATAATGGGAGTGGGTTTTTCCCATTCCATTCTCATTATAGTGAATAAGTCTCAGGATAACTGATGGTATTATTAAAGGGCAGTTCCCTTGCACATGCCCTTTTGCCTGCCACCATGTAAGATGTGCCTTTACTACTCCTTTGTCTTCTGCCATGATTATGAGGCCTCCCCAGCCATGTGGAACTGTGAGTCTATTAAACCTATTTTTCTTTATAAATTACCCAGTCTTGGGTATTTCTTCATAGCAGTATGGAAATGGACAAATAGAATAAAATAATAGTGGTAGAGTGGGGTATTTCTCTTAAGATACCCCAAAATGTGAAATTGACTTAGGAACTGGGTAACATGCAGAGGTTGGAACCTTTTGGAGGGCTCAGAAGAAGACAGGAAGATGTGGGAAAGTTTGGAGCTTCCTAGAGACTTGCTGAATGGTTTTGTCCAAAAAGGTTCAGGCTGAGGTGATCTCAGAAAGAAATGAGGAATTCTTGGGAATAAAGGTGACTCTTGTTATACTTTAGCAAAGAGACTAGAGGCAGTTTGCCCCTGCCCTAGACATCTGTGGAACTTTCAACTTGAGAGAAATGATTTAGGGTATCTGGCAAAATAAATTTCTAAGGAGCAAAGTGTTCAAGAGGTGACCTGGGTGTAAAATTTTCAGACTAATGATGCGATAGAAAAGAAAGACCCATTTTCTGAGGAGAAATTCAAGCAGGATGCACAAATTTGCATTAAGTAACAAGGAGCCAGATGTTAATTATTGAGACAATAGTGGAAATTATCTCCAGGGCATGTCAGAGATCTTCACAGTGGTCCTTCCCATCACAGGCTGAGAGGGTTAGGAGGAAAACATGGTTTCACGGGCCAGCCCCAGGGCCTTGCTGCTTTGTGCAGTCTTGGCACTTGGTGTCCTACATCCTGGTTGTGGTTAAAAGGAGCCAACCTTCATCTCACATAGTTGCTTCAGAGGGTGCAAGCTCCAAGCCTTGGTGGCTTACAGATGGTGGGGGGCACCTGTGGGTCCATAGAAATGAAGAATTGAGGATTGGGAACCTCTGACTAGATTTCAGAGGATATATGGATACACCTAGATGTCCAGGCAGAGGTGTGCTACAGGGGTAGATCTCTCATAGAGAACCTCTGCTGGCTTTATGAAAGGGCAGTTACCCTGCACACACCCTCTTGTCTTCTGCCATGTAAGACACACCTTTTCTCCTCCTTCATTGTCTCCCATGACTGTGAGACCTCCTTAGCCATGTGGAACTGTGAGTCCATTAAACCTCTTTCTTTATAAATCACCAAGTCTTAGGTATTTCCTCATAGCAGTATGAAAATGGACTAAAAAGAACAAAGCTATATATATAAAAAAAAAAAAAAAGAAAAAAAGAAAATGGACTAATACAAGTTGTAATGTCTCCTGCTTTGTTTCTAAATGAGCTTATTTGGATCTTCTGTTTTTTCCTTGGTTAACCTTGCTAATGTTCTATGAATTTTATTTATCTTTTCAAATACACAGCTTTTGTTTTATTTATGTTTCCCTTCTTTTTGTTTCAATTTCTTTTAGTTCTGGTCTGATCTTGGTTACTTATTTTCTTCTGTTGGGTTTGGGTTTGGATTGTTCTTGTTTTTCCAGGTTTGTGAGGTGTGATCTTAGATTGCCTATTTATGCTTTCAGGCTTTTTGATGTAGTCATTTAATGGTATAAACTTTCTTCTTAGCACTTGTTTTGCTGTTTCCCAGAAATTTTAATAGGTTGTGTCAATATTATCATTCAGTTCAAATAATTTTTAAATTTCCATCTCCATTTCATTGTTGACCCAATGATCATTCAGGAGCAGATTATTTAATGTCCAAGTATTTGTATGGTTTTGAGGGTTCCTTTTAGAGTAGATTTTCAATTTTTTTCCACTGTAGTCTGAGAGAGTACTTGAAATAAATTCAATTTTTAAAAATTTACTGAGACTTGATTTGTGACCTATAATATGATCTATCTTTTAAAATAGTTCATATTCTGATGAATACAATACATACTCTACAGTTGTTGAGTAGAATGTTCTGTAAATATCTGTTAAGTCCATTTGTTGCTAGGGTATAGTTTAAGTCCACTCTTTGTTCACTTTCTGTCTTGATGAGTTGTCTAGTGCTGTTAGTGGAGTTTTGAAGTCTTCCATTATTGTTGTGTTGCCATGTAATTCATTTATTAGGTTTAGTAGTTATAGTTTTATAAATCTGGAAGCTCCAGTGTTTGGTGTGTGTGTGTGTGTGTGTGTGTGTGTGTGTGTGTATGTGTGTGTGTGTATTTCAGATTGTGATATTTTCCTGCTGGACCAGTGCTTTTATCATTACATAATGTCCCTCTTTGTCTTTTTAAATTGATATTGCTTTAAAGTTTGTTTCATCTAATATAAAAATAGCTATTCTTGCTAACTTTTGGTTTCCATTTGCATGGAATACCTTTTTCCACCTCTTTACCTTAAGTTTATTTGAGTCCCTATGTAATAGAGGAGTCTGCTGAAGACAGCAGAAACTTGGCTGTTGAATTTTTATTTATGTTGCTATTCTGTATTTATTAATTGGAGCGTTTAGGCAATTTACATTCAACATTAGTATTGAGATCTCAGGTACTATTCTATTTATTGTGCCATATGGTATCTGAATAACATTTTTTCTTTACATTGAGCTTTTGTTTTATAGGTCCTGTGAGATTTACTCTTTAAGGAGGTTCTATTTTGGTGTATTTTGATAATTTGTTTCAAGATTGAGAGCTTGTTTTAGCAGTTCTTGTAGTGCTGGCTTTGCAGTGGCAAATTCTCTCAGTCTTTGTCTGGAAAAGACTGTGTCTTTGCTTCATTTAGGAAGCTTAGTTTTGCTGGATACAAAATTTATGACCGAGTATTGATTTGTTAAAGGAGACTAAAAATAGAATCCCAGCTTTTCCTGGCTTGTAGGGTTTCTGCTGAGAAATCTGCTGTTACTCCGATAGGTTTTCTTTTATAGGTTACCTGGTGCTATTTTCTCACAGCTCTTAAGATTCTTTCCTTCATCTCGACTTTGACTATGTGCTTAGGTGACAATCTTTTTGTGATGAATTTTCCAGGTGTTCTTTGGGCTTCTTGTATTTGGATGTTTAGATCTCTGGCAAGGCCTGGGATGTTTTCCTAGATTATTTCCTCAAACATGTTTTTCAAACATTTAGATTTCTCTTCTTCCTTGGGAACACAAATCATTCTTAGGTTTGGACATTTAACATAGTCCCAAACTTCTTGTAGACTTTGTTTCATTCTTTTTAAAATTATTTTTTCTATGACTTTGATGAGTTGGATTAATTTGAAAGCTTTGTCTTCAAGCTCTGACATATTTTTTCAACTCATTCTATTCTATTGTTCAGGCTTTCCAACGCATTTTGCATTTTGCGAAGTGTGTCCTTGATTTCCATAAGTTGTGATTGTCTTTTATTCTATTTATTTTACTGAATATTTTTCTATTCATATCCTGTTTCATGTTTTTTATTTCTTTAAATTGGACTTTTACTTTCTCTGGTGCCTTTTTGATTAGCTTAATAATCGACTTTCTTAATTCTTTTCCTGGCAATTCAGAGATTTTGTCTTGGTTTGGATCTATTGCTGGTGATCTGGTGTGATCTTTTGGGGGTGTTAACCTTGTTTTGTCATGTTTCCAGAACTGTTTTTCTGGTTCCTTCTTATTTGGGTAGACTATGTAAGAGGGAAGATCTGGGACTGAAGGGCTGCTGTTCAGATTTTTTTGTTCCACGGTGTGCTCCCCTGATGTGGTGTTCTCTCTCTTCCTCTAGGGATGGGGCTTCCTGGGAGCCAAACTTCAGTGATTGGTTTTGCTCTTCTGGGTCTAGCCATCCAGCAGGGTTACTAGGCTCCAGGCTAGTGTTGGGGAGTGTCTGCAAAGAGTCCTATGATGTGATTTGTCTTCAGGTCTTTCAGCCACAGATACCAGCACCTGCTCCAGTGGAGGTAGCAGGGGAGTGAAGTGTGAAGTGGACTCTGTGAAGATCCTTCTTTGTATATTTGTCTAGTGCACTGGCTTGTGTTTATTGGCCTCCAGCCCAGAGGTGGCACTTTCAAGAACTCATTACCTGTAGTACTATACAGAGGATGCAAACTTGCTCTAACCCTTGCTCAGTTAAGTATTCAGGTTTCTCAGGCAGTAGGCAGAGCTATACCGCCCCCAAGAGATTGTGTCCTTTTCAGGGGTGACAATATGCTAGCAGCCTTCACTCTCAGCTCCTCCTCGGCCTCAGCGTCCACTCTGGTGGCACTTGAGGAATCCTTCAGCCCACGATTTCTCTGTAAGAGTCCTCCTCTGGGCTGGCCGAGGCCAGAGCCAGCTCCCTCTGCTTGAGGGGAGGTGTAGAGGGAGAGGCGCCGGTGGGAACCAGGGCTGCACACAGTGCTCACAGGCCAGAGCCAATTCTTGCGGGCGCCGGCCTGGGCTTGGCAGGGCGGGCCCCCCACTGGGAGCGGCCTGGCCGGCCCCATGGGCCCAGGGCAGTGAGGAGCTTAGCACCAGGACCAGCAGCTGCGGAGGTTGCCGCTGGGTCCCCCAGCACTGCAGGTCTGCATGCACCATGCCCGAATTCTCGCTGGGCCTCAGCCGCCTCCCTGTGGGGCAGGACTGGGGACCTCCTGCAGCCCGCCATGGTCTGAGGTCCCACTCTGCAGTGGGGCTCCAGCACAGGCCTAGGCCTCCCTGATTGGGCGCCCACACCCTGGCTCCTGGGTTGCCCGGTCCCCATTACCACCCAAGGGCTGGAGGAGTGGCAAGGCCGGGGCTCCTCCGGAACTGGAGGGCTGCTCTTTGCATTGGCAGCCCCAGTGTAGGATCCACTAGGTGAAGTCCAGCTGGGCTCCTGAGGTCTAGTGGGGACTTGGAGACCTTATCTCTAGGCAAAAGGGGTCCTAAACGCACCCATTCCAGGCCACTCTGTGTCTAGGCTCAGGGTTGTAAATACACCAATGGGTACTTCTGTATTAGCCCTAGTGGGGACTTGGAGAACTTTTCTGTCTAGCACTGGGTATCCAGCTCAGAGTTTGTAAATTCACCAATCAGTACTCTGTGTCTAGGTCAAGGTTTGTAAATACACCAATCAGTACTCTGTATCTAGATAACCTAGTGGGGACTTGGAGAACTTTTCTGTCTAGCACTCCATGTCTAGCTCAAGGATTGTAAATGCACCAATCATCACTCTCTGTCTAGCTCAGGGTTTGGATATACACCAATGGGTATTCTATATCTAGCTAACCTAGTGGGGACTTGGAGAACTTCTGTCTAGCACTCTCTGTCTAGCTCAGGGATTATAAATGCACCAATCAGCACCATGTCAAAACGCTCCAATCAGCTCTCTGTAAAATCGACCAATCAGCAGGATGTGGGTGGTGCCAGATAAGGGAATAAAAGCAGGCTGCTGGAGCCAACCAGCCTCAACTCACTGGGCTTGGACACTGTGGAAACTTTGTTCTTTGGCTGTTTGCAATAAATCTTGCTGCCCCTCACTCTTTGGGTCCATGCCACCTTGAAGAGCTGTAACACTCACCGTGAAGTTCTGCAGCTTCACTCCTGAAGCCAGCAAGACCACAAGTCCACCAGAAGGAAGAAGCTCCAGACACATCTGAACGTCTGAAGGAACAAACTCCAGACACACCATCTTTAAGAACTTGTAACTCACTGCGAGGGTTTGTGACTTCATTCTTGAAGCCAGTGAGACCAAGAACCCACTAATTCTGGACACACTTTGTCTTTAGCAATCAGGTGGGTAGAGAAAGACCAGCAGGTGAGGACAGGGATAGGTGTGTGTGACTTCAGACTCTCTGGGTGCGGCTTGCTGTACCTGCTGTAAGAGATATGGGTGTGGTTTTCAGGCCAATGGAGTTATGGTTCCAAGAGGATTATGGCTGCCTCTGCTGAGTTATATGGGCCAGCAGGGAAATGGGGGAGAGCCAGCAGTCACAGGCCTCACCCTACTCCCGTGCAGTCCAAAGTCCTAAAAGGTGGTCTGACTCCCACCATTCACCTCCGACTAAGTCTATTTCCAGCCAGCTGGTGACCAGGGCCAAGAACTTTCCCAAGACCACCAGCCACCCCTCTGGGAAGGCAAGTGGACTCAGTTTTTTTGCATCTCAGGGAGCCTACAGTGGTAATCCGGTTGCTTCAAAGGATCTGTGGATTCTCTCAACTTTCCTTGTATGTTCCTGTGGTAGTTCTTGCAACAAAAGTTCATGATGTGAGTCTCCACATGCTGCTCTGTCTGAGTGGAAGCTGCAGCCTAGTCCTGTCTCCTATACCAATGTCACTGTATTTTAACAACTGCATAGTATTTCATGGTTTATATGTATCATATACAGAATGGGGGAAAATTTTTGCAAATACTATGCATCTAACAAAAATCTAATATAAAGTACCTATAAAAAACTTAAATTTACAAGAAAAAAATCTCTATAACAAGTGGGCAAAGGACATGAACAGACACTTTTCAAAAGCCTACATACATGTGGCCAACAATCTTATGAGAAAAAGCTCAACGTCACTGATCATTAGAGAAACGTAAATCAAAACCACAGTCAGATAACATCTCACACTAGTCAGAATAGCTACTATTAAAAAGTCAAAAAATAACAGATTCTGTCAAGATTGTGGAGAGAAAGGAACAATTATTACGCTGTTGGTGGAAGTGTAAAGTAATTTCCCAACACCCGTTGTGGAAGATAGTATGGTGATTCCTCAAAGACCGAAAGGCAGAAATATTTGACTCGGCAATCCTATTACTGGGTATATAAATTGTTCTATTATAAAAACATATTTTCAGGTATATTACAGCATTATCTACAATAGCAAACACATGGAATCAACCTAAATTCCCATCAATTATAGAGTAGAATACAATTTTTTTTTTTTTTTTTTTTCCCAAGATGAGTCTCACTCTGTCAACAGGCTGGAATGCAGTGGCACGATCTCAGCTCACTGCAACCCCTACCTCTGGGTTCAAACAATTCTCCTGGCTCAGCCTCCTGAGTAGCTGAGACTACAGGCACACAACACCACGTCCAGCTAATTTTTAATTTTTAGTAGCGATGGGGTTTCACCCTGTTGGCCAAGATGGTCTCAATCTCTTGACCTCGTGATTCGCCTGTCTCGGCCTCCCAAAGTGCTGGAATTACAGGCATGAGTCACCGCGCCTGGCCAACAACTTTTAAGCACATGTTATTTCTGAAGATCACCAACCTGAACGCCTATAAATTACAGACTAGAATAACTATTATAAAAAATATATTATTTCCAAAGATCATGACTAATATCAACTGGAAAGTTAACAATATCTGGTTTTAAAAAGTTACATATTATGTCACTTAAGAGAAAATACAGCTACTAATAAGTATAAGCTCAGCCTACAGATATTTAAGTATATGTTTAATTTTTCCTTATAATGTATGTATCTGGAGGTAAGTGACTTAGTAGCTTAAAAAATTAAATTTGGTACTCAGATATTCTCTTATCCTTTATGTATGCTATATTATAGCTTTGAGATGGTAGTGATGTTTTAGGTATAATATCTGAATTATGAAAGAAAGAATGGGAACACAAGGTCTGTCCCTTTTATTATAAGAAAGAAAAAAACAAGAAAAGATAAAGGCAGTATACTTCTGACTTCCTCCATTGGGAACTGTATCAATTGGCAACCTTTACAAACAAGGGAGTCCAAGACTGTGACATTTTTATTTTACAGACTCAATTGTAAAGATCAAGAAAGAACTATGCTGAAAATATATATTTGTCTAGCCAAGGAAAATTGTCTTCCTCATTATTATTCTAATTTGGAAAATTTGAATTGCTCTTTCTTAGCATTCTCTAGCATCTTTCTCAATTTTCACAATTCCTCATCATTGATGATAATAACAATGATGACTCTGTTGAGTGTTTATTTTATATCATGTGCTAAGAGCAATTTATTATTATTTAAACCACACAAATTCTTATTAATTAAATGTTGGCATTCGAATTCTGAATGCTAACTAAATGAGGCCCAGACACGTTAAATTCTTTAATCATTACACTGAATTAATACATAAAAGGAACTGTGATTTAATTACCAGTTCATATCTAAGATTTCAAAGACAAGAGTACTGATTTTATGGTGTTAATCAAATAAAGTATTTTTTGAAAGGATGGTATTTGAGACCCAGACATATTAAATACCTCACCTAGCTGATGAAATTAATAAGTGAGAGTCAAGTGGTTCCATTATTAGTCGATCTTTTCCAAATAATAAATATCTGTCATACATATTGTGAAAAAGTTTTACAGTTCAGCATTGAATTAATGTATACAGTTTGGTCATTTATATCATTTTTATCAACAGAATTTTACATATTAACATATACCAGGTCCAGTAATTTTGAATAAATATGTGATTGCTCAAGAAACAAAGTGGCTGAGCCATTAGTACTCAATGTTAAAAGAAAAACTATATCCAATTTTGGTTTGTCTTTGCTTTCCTATATTGTAAGTTTACTGATATCAGAAACTACCACCAGTAGTAAAACATTGTACCTTGGGTCCAACATAGAAATCGAATTTGGTCAAACAAAGACCTTCCACTCCTTCCTTATGTAATATTACCCATGGCAGTATTAATACTTCCAATAATTCTGAATTTCTTCCCTGTTTGCTTTAGTGATGATTCTAGTTTAAAATATAAATAATATACACTTCTAATATTAACTTTTATCGTGTTCAAAATTCATAATATCTTCTCCATTGTTGGAAGGATTCTGAATTTGAGATTCATCTTTGTATGTATTTGCATTTTGTATGTATGTATGCATTTTGTATGTATGTATTTGCATTTGTCTGGAGGCTTGCTAATGCACAGCATAAATGAGTTTATCTTACACAATGCAATCAAAACCCTGCATTGGATGGGTTTTTGTTGTTACACTGGCATGGCAGCACAAATGAATATTTCTCAAGGAAAATATTTGTGTATCTCAGGTCTTTCCTTGGCATGATGCCAAAGTTAGACGAATATTTTTATTATAGTTACATTCTGGTAAGAGACTTTTTCTGTTGTTTGCTGCACTATAAAACAAAAGGAAAATGTTAAAGAAAACAACTTCTTTTAAAAATTATCTTTCAAAGGTAAGTTTCCAGGTTAAAAAAAATTGAAGTAGGCAATAATTATGTGCTTCTACAATGACAGTGCTGTGAACCTTAATGGGCAGAGAATAAGAGAAAATGAGCAATCTGAGAGTGTACCATTTCAATTAGGCATCTACAGTACAGATTGATAAACTTATTCTGTAAGTGGCCAGATAGTAAATATTTTAGTCTATGCAGGCCACACAGTCTCTGCAATAATTACTCAGTTCTGCTTATGTGGTGCAAAAGCAGTCATTGACAATTGGCAAAACTGTATTCCATATAACTTTCTTTATAAAAATAGGCTGTGGATGGATTCTTCTCATAGCCCTTAATTTGCTACCACTGATGTAGATCATCTGCTTCCACCCTTCTTAGAACCTTCTCTAAGAAAGTTCTGGGGTTATTGGCTACACAGCAACCTGGAACAGAACATGATCAGGTCACCTTGTTCCTATTCTGGAATGCATCTTGTCTGTAGCAATGTTTATTAATTAACTGAAAGCTCGTAGCTTTTCTGTCTGAACTCATATGTGCACCTGTTTCTCTTTACTAGTATTTTTGAAATTGCCTTTTCAGAGGGAAATTTGTACTGAAAGGTAAAAGGGAGGTATCATGAAAGTTGAAAAGGCACTCTTTCTCAAGGTTATTCCATTTAATATCAATTTGGGTTCATAAGAAAACATATACCTTTCTTGTTCTACACTGTTCTGAACAAATAAAAAAGGGCCTTCATGTTGTCTGATTTTTCATTTCCTTTAAGTGAAAGGGTGAGATTGATATTCAGGTACTTTGAAGTATTTTTTATGAGGATTAAATAAGATAACATCTAAAAGTTCCAAACACAGTTTTTGGCACTGTCTTCTCTTTTTAATATATAAATTTCTATTTTCTGTCTGTTTCCCACTTTTTTCGTCTTAAGCATTTTCTTTTCCCATGACATTAAAGCTGTTTCAAATTTGGTCTACTCAATCATGTTTTCATTCTTTCTTTTTTAAAATATGTCATTTGATTATGTATTCATTTAATACACATTTTGAGTGCTTACTATGCTCACGTATGTAACAATATTTTATATTCTCAATTATGTGTCACATCTGATTCTCCACATTAGCATAAGTGTTTAGATATTTACTTAAAACTGGTATAATTTTCTCAACTAATCCTATCCTTTGACATGATGCTTGAAAAATGATCCCCGTGAATTTTTAGTTATCAATTGTATCATGAAATAATGCATATAAATATACAATTTAAAATCAAAGGACACAAAAGGTAAAGAAATATTGAAATTCTTTTTTATATTCTTAATTTCTTTAAAATAATACAACTCAGTGAATTGTTTTCCTTCGAGGTAGCAGATTAGATTTAAAATTAAACTCTGTTGACTATAAGTAGTAATATTTCCACATTATCACAGTGCTTGCCAATGCACTGACTGTTTCTGTTCCTTTAAAAATATTTCTCTTAATGAATGCCTAAAATAACTGCCATTAATGTTGAAAATATGTAAGTTAAAATACAGTTCATTTTCTACTTTTATTAGTACTAGATATTGTCTTTCTTACCCCATATTTATGTAATTTGCTAAATTTTACCTGATTATTCTCAAGACTAATATTGTTTGTGAGTTGTTGGTGATAATAGACGTTAACTGTATATGACCTTTTGTTTCTAAGCCTTAATTTCTCATTTCAAAATCACTTTCTCTGAGATTTCCATTTTAAAGAAATGAGGAAAATTATTATCAAAGAATAGACATTTTCAATGACTTTAATCCCCAGTGTGACACATAACTTTGCTGAAAAACTAAATTAAATGATCAGTAACTCACTTTTTTTTTTAAAGAGTCAGTTAAAATTTCAGTGTATTGAAGTCCTCCTTAAGGTTTGAAGGATGCATGCAATTATGCCAATGAAACAATCAAGTCCCTGTTTCTAAGAAAGAGCATGAGAGATATCTCAAACCAGAATAAGTTGACCTCTCCAGAATAAAAAAATGAGAACTTTTTTCTCATATTTTCCAAAGTAGTTAGCAAGATTGGCAAATCTCATGAATTTGATTTAAACCAAATGATACAGTAAATTCTGCTTCAATAAATTTTCATATTTTCTTTAGCAGAATGGGATATATTGCTTCTATGCTGTAGTGTGTAATATAAAGGAAAGCAGCATATGGCACCTTTTTAGAAACATTCCCTAGTGAACTTCAATAATAGTCAACAGAGTGGGCAGAGGTTATTCACAGCAATAGCAAACATTAGGTACTTTCTCTTATAACTTATATGCAGGGTAGCATATAGAGAATTTGAAACCTGTTTACTACTTTATTGTTCTCTTTATAAAACATTGTCTGTTTATTATGCTAACAGTGGTCAAGTTTTTGGTTTTGTTTTGTTTTCAAGTAAGAGGAATGATTGAAAAGCCATGTGGTAAATCACTTGTTGATGGTACACAATGAAAGCTAATTTTTTCATTCCCACTTGACCTGACTGTCCTTAAAAGCATTCAAAAATATAGAGAATAGAATGAAGGTGTGTGATGTTTAATACTGAGTATCAACTCTATTGGATTGAAGGATGCAAAGTATTGATACTGGTTGTGTCTGTGAGGGTTTTGCCAAAGGAGATTAATATTTGAAGCCAGTGGGCTGGGAAAGGCAGACCGATCCCTAATCTGAGTGGGCATCATCTAATTAGCTGCCAGTGCTGCTAGAATATAAAGCAGGCAGAAAAACATGACTATACTGGCCTAGCCTCCCAGCCTACTTCTTTCTCCCTTGCTGGATGCTCTCTGCCCTCAAACAACAGATTCCAAGTTCTTCAGTTTTGAGACTTCAACTGGCTTTCTTTGCTTCTCAGCTTGCAGATGGTCTATTGTGGGACCTTGTGATAGTGTGATTTAACACTTAATAAATTCCCCTTTATATATATATATATATATCCTATTAGTTCTGACCCTCTAGAGAACCTTGATTAATACAAGGTGGGTTGAAAGAGAACAGTATTTATCCAACAATTCAATATTAATTATCTAATGATTCAATTTCAAGTATACTCTCTCAATCAATATTATATTTATAGACTATTTCAACCTACTACATTGTCTACATACTGCATGCAAGGTAAATTTGATGTCAGTGGTTATGGTGGGAAACAAGACCTTCCTTAATGACTTAAAATGTAGTGGTGGGAAAATAAATTCATAAGTCACATTGGTGCACCCAAATTTCATGGGAACTCAGAGGGGAGAAAAAGTTTGGAAACTGGGATCCAGAGATGTTTATGCTTGGTTTATAAATACATTGTGAAGGCAATCACAGATCAAGAACACGCTTATTGTCAGCTTTGAAAGGATAAGAGACCTGTATTGGGACAGTATTTATCACAGCATCATCATGCACATTATCTTCACTCTATTTGTTTTCAACAGTGAGATTAAGGACCAAATATGTCAAACCTTAGACATATGGTAATTAAATTTAATTTGAAGATTTTATATCTAAGTTCAGATTTATTAATTTACAGAGGCATAGTTATCTCCTTTACTGTCTTTATAATGCAGCAATGCATAAGTGGAAGATGTGCTGGTTAAATTTTCTCAATAACCAATACAATATAGAAGGTGTTAATTCCGTAAATAAATAGATACGTAATACCATAGAGATTTTAGGGGTGGTAAAGTATGCCATGTAAATGTTCCTTCATGACCTAGTAATGATTATTATGACTAAAAATATGGATGTTTCTGGGCAATATGTAATTTTGTAATAAATTAAAAAGTTTGGTATTATCTCTACAGATTATAAAAAATAAATCCAAATTAATGTATTAATTAACATATAATTTTGTTAAAAAACCCTGATAATATAGAAAATAAGTCCCCTTTTTTTTTTTTTTTTTTTTTTTTTTTTTTTTGAGTTGGAGTCTCACTCTTCTGCCCAGGCCAGAGTGTAGTTCACTGCAACCTCTGCATCCTGGATTCAAGCAATACTCCTACCTCAGCCTCCCGAGTAGGTGGGATTACAGGCACGTACCACCATGCCTGGCTAATTTTTGCATTTTTGGTAGAGATGGGATTTTGCCAGTGTTGGCCATGCTAATCTTGAACTCCTGGCCTCAAGTGACCCACCCGCCTCGAACTCCCAAAGTGCTGGGATTACAGACATGAATCAGTGCGCCGGGCCCACATTTCTATTAATAGTAAATGCTAACAATTTATTTTATATTTAGATTAAGGCACAACTAATCATTTAATTTTTTACTAATTTTTATAACCATTAGTGGTGGAAAATTATAATTATAATGATGCCTCTAGCTGTTTAGAAACTCATTATATGATAAAATATAATCAAGAAGTCTATAAATATCAAAGTCAATGTTCTTTGATGAATCTGGTAGACTCACAAAACTGATAGAAAACATTTCAAATAATTAATTCGCAATGTTAGTTCTAACAATACAATCCTTCAGTTTAACATCTAGTTTGTGCTCACCTTGAAGTTATCATTTTGTGCAGCATATGATAGTGCAAAATTATTTAAAAGTGTTAAATTTTCAGAACACAAGTATTTTAATATTGGAAT
>NW_016809749.1:1309706-1314433 GCF_001698545.2 Rhinopithecus bieti
TGTGTTATAGAATAATTTCTCTATATGTATTATAGAATAATCTGCTGAGTGGTAATCAGTTTCCTAAGTCTTAAATGTATCTATAGAAAGTAACCAAAATTAAATTTTAAATTGTATTGGTTTTCTATGACTGCTATAACAAATTGCCACAAACTTAATTACTTAAAACAACACAAATTTATGATCTTATAGTTCTGGAGGCCAGAAATAGGAAATAAGTTTTACTGGAATACAATGAAGGTGTCATCAAGGCTGCATTTTTTTTTTTTTTTTTTTTTTTCTTTTCAGGATGGGGTCTCACTCTCTTGCCCTGGCTGGAGTGCAATGGTTATCACAGGTCACTGTAGCCTCAACCTCTGGGGCTCAGGTGATCCTCCCACCTCAGCCTCCCTAGTAACTGGGACTACATCCACGTGCCACTGCACCCAGCTAATATTTTTCTTTTTTTTTTTTAGAGATGGGTTTTTTCCATGTTGGCCAGGCTGGTCTCAAACTCCTGGACACAAGCGATCTACCTGCCTCTGTCTCTCAGATACTGGGATTACAGGCATGAGTTATCACTCCTGACCAAGGCTGCATTTCTTCTTGAGTCTTTAGGAAATATTTCCTTTCTTTCCTTTTCTAGTTTCTAGAGGACACCCACATTCTTAGTTTCATGGTCCCATTCCCTTATTTTCAAAGCAACAATGTTAGGTCAGTCTTTCTTTTGCTTTCATTTCTATGGTTCTCTCTTATACATTTTTGCAGCTGCGTCTTACACTAAAGAACCTGCGTCTTACACTGAAGAGTCTACAAGGATGATCCAGGATAGTCTACAAGGATGATCCAGGATAGTCTCTGCATCTCATAATCAGTTGAATATCAACCTAATTCCATTTTTTTCATCTTTATACTTAATTTTACTTTGCTATGTCATCTACTGTATTCACAGATTTTTGATATTAGCATGTAGACGTTTTGGGAATCCATTGTTCTGCCTAGCACCAAGATATATATTTTACCTTCATATCTTTTCATAGAGAAGAAGATAATATTTTGAAAAATTAGTTTCTACATTGGTAATAAAAGGTAAATTATATGACACAATAGTACTCTCACAAATATACATCATGATAATCTACTAAATAAATTTTAACTCCACATAAAGAATTGGTCTTTGTTAACCTACATGAAATTGAGATATTGATTATAATGGTTATATTTTCATTCAGTATAAGTGGTCCAATCACACTTAAAACTAATCTAATAAGAATAAAAATGTTATATATATATATTTTTTTAATATTGTTGTAATTTAAGTAATGTGGCCTCTGGCTTACAAAAACACACCATAAATAATGATGTGAAGCAGTATTCTGTTTAGAAATTGTTGACAAGTAAAAGAAACTACTGAAAAAAACTGAATATGAGTTTATGTAAAATAAGTCAAATATTTAAAGAAAAAACAACAGACACAAGGAAAAATAAAATTAAGTAAAATTTGTCTAACATCTATCTATCATCAATCATCAGCATCATCATCATCATCATCTAGCTATATTACTCATATGCTCTGCCTTAATCAGCCTACATTTATGAAATACATCCATGCTAACTATGCATATGTAAATGTAATATTTTCAGTCCCATGTCCTTCAATTAAGTTTGGGTTTATATCTGGTGGCTATTTTTTGAAGTCTAAAATATTTTACATAGAAATATCTCTCTTATTCTCTCTTTTCTACATTTGCTACTGTTTGAAAACAGTGCATAACAATTGCACCATAGCCATGCCAATATCTATATCAAAATAATCTCTCTAGAGTCTTCCCAAACTTCTATTATTCCCACAACTTTAGAAATTAAATATCCTTCTCTTGAACTGTGCTACAATTTGTGTAGAATCTCAGTCTATATTGAAATGTTTCTTCATTTCCAGAAGTTCATGTATTCACTGAGTATCTCATCACATATTTTCTTGAAAAGTAGCTACTAATTTGTATCTCTCATTATTTTGAATATAGGGACAAAAACTTAGTCAAAAGTGCCAGAGAGGGAAGGGATTCCATTCCCAAACATCTGAATATTCTTTTTTTTTTTTTTTTTTGGAGACGGGGTCTGGCTCTGTCGCCAGGGCTGGAGTGCAGTGGCCGGATCTCAGCTCACTGCAAGCTCCGCCTCCCGGGTTACCGCCATTCTCCTGCCTCAGCCTCCCGAGTAGCTGGGACTACAGGCGCCCGCCACCTCGCCCGGCTAGATTTTGTATTTTTTTGGTAGAGACGGGGTTTCACCGTGTTAGCCAGGATGGTCTCGATCTCCTGACCTCATGATCCGCCCGTCTCGGCCTCCCAAAGTGCTGGGATTACAGGCTTGAGCCACCGCGCCCGGCCCTGAATATTCTTTTTAATTTAACCTATGTTCATAGTCAATACTTCTTTATTCATTCACAGTACATAAACATCAGTGCTGGCAGTGAATGAGGAAGAGGTTTAATATTCCAGTTCAGACAGCAAACAACTTTCTGATCCATATATCCTCTTGTATGCAATCCCACATATACATTTAACTAGGAATGGGAAGCCCTAAACTTACTACCAGTTATTTAGTTTGGATACTGGCATTAAAGATCATATTTTCCCTTGTGCTTTTATAATTGCCAAAAATGTATGTATTACTCATATAATTAGTAACACAAATATGCCATAAATCTACTATAAGTAGTTTTGCTTAAAGTCATATCTTAGAGCAGTGGTCCCCAACCTTTATGAAACCAAGGACTGGTTTTGTGGAAGACAATTTTTCCACAGACTGTGGAGTATTGGGGGATGGTTTTGGCATGACACTGTTCCACCTCAGATTATCAGGCATTAGATTCCCATAAGGAGTGCAATGTCAATCCCTCGCATGAGCAGTTCACAATAGGGTTCACACTCCTCTGAGAATCTAATGCCTCCAGTGATCTACAGGAGGTGGAGCTCATGTGGTAATGCTCCTGGCCTGCTGCACACTTCCTGCCATGCTCCTGGTTTTTAACAGGCCGTGGACCAGTCCAGTCGATGGCCCAGAAGTTGGCGACCCCTGTCTTAGAGGACAGACTGTACAAATTACTCAGAATGAAAGGCACAGAACTTTGAAATTGGTCAGATTAAAAAAAATCTAAAGCTGATGCAGGCCAGGTGAGCCCAAAAGTGGCGCTTAACCTGCGATTGTTCTTGACTTTGACTAAGAAAGAATTCAAGGGAAAGTCAGAGGTAGAAGAAAACAGCTTTATTGAGGAGGCAATGTTATAGCTCTGGAGGTGTGAACAGTTCCATGACTGCTCCTGCAGAGCAGGGCTACACCCTAGGCAGAGAGTATCAGCTTAGGACAGTATTTTAGCCACATTTATACCCATTTTTACTACAGTGCAGATTAAAGGGTGGTTTATATAGAAATTTTGGAGTCATCAGATCATTGCCATAGACATGGGCAGTAACTCCCAGGTGTTTTCAAGGCAATGGTGCATTGCCATGGCACATTGGTGGGTGTATTTGATTGGAAGGTTGCTTCCAACTGGGTCTTGTTTTAGCTAGTCCTCAATCTGGTCCAGTTTCTGAATCCTGCCTCTGGAGTTAAGTTCCGCCTCCTACCTCAAAACAGCCACTTTGTTCTCTTGTTTTCTAACACCTATCAGTCACAGTATCATTTGATAATTTGAATATTTATGTTCATACACTTCTTCATATTTATTTGCCATTGAATGGTAAATGTGCACAATGAATAATCATCCCTGATGGTGTTATGGAGACTGAGTCATACAATAAGTTGTTAATGTCATCCCAGTTCCAATACGGTCCTCTTGGAGACCTGTTTTAAAAGATCTTTCTTACTAAGTCCTGAAAGCTTCTCAGACTACCATGCTTAATTTTCTTGTTGACCACAAAATGAATGAATGGCAAGGTAGCAATATATTTGTTATGGTGATGAGTATCTGTTTTCATCAGTGTTTACAAGGACAGCTTAGGCTTATTGGGCTGATAATTTGCCAGATCAATCCATATTCTACAAGCTGCTTAAAATACTTTAGATATAGATGAGGTACACTTCCAAATCCATTAGCTTTTGAGAGCTGTATGTATTTGTGTACATATACATACAAATATATCCAAGAAAAAACAGTTTCCAACCCATCCCTCGGTAATCCTTCCCTTTCCTTCTACCTTCTCCCCAATTAACTAGTTAAAGTAGATTCAATATATCTGACAATGCACAACTTTATAAATATTTACTAAAGGTAGTTGAATTTTAATTTGCTAATGGATGGCCATATTATATTCTCCTTTGGACTCATTTCTGAAACTTATTATTAACCATTACTGTAATAATGGGTTTAATGTGGAATGTAAAGGACAGAGAAGGAAAGGAGGAATAAGAGGAATGCAGATGGAAAGAGACAAGATGTACTTTTAACTTGAAAATGTAAATTTACTTCAGATTGCCACTATTTCAGATATTATCTATTAGGGAAATAAAGGAGACAATAGATAATACACAAGAGAGACTGGAGCTGTGTTTTTGGTTTTTATACCAGTAATACTACTACTTTATATAGTGTGGTTTTATAGATCCTAAAATGAAAGAGGAAGTGTGTAAGTATGGACTTGACATGTTAGCTCTTTCTCTAATAAGCTGAACTATTTATATCATTCCAAAAATAGATGTGGGGTGTTAAAAGAAATATAGAATAAGAAGGCACTAACCAAAAAAAA
>NW_016809749.1:1316691-1320653 GCF_001698545.2 Rhinopithecus bieti
AATAAGCAACAGATTTACAAACCTTTGTTACTGGTACTTATAATAATATGTATGGAAAAATCTTTTTTCCTTTAATTTTAACCATATGCTCAAAGTCTTTTAATTTTATATGCCAGATATTTTAAATTCATTTTCCTGGATCTGTCCAGGACACAGAAATGTAAAGGTTTAAACATTTGTGTGTGTGTGTGTGTGTGTGTGTGTGTGTGTGTGTGTGTCTGAGGATTAACATTTGTTCAGACTACTTAGTAATTTTAAATACTTTTTTCAATAAAAGAAAGATATATAGCTATTAGATTACTCAATAATTTTAAGGTAAAGCAAATTCTGTCAACTTATTTTGCATCAACAAGAGTTAAGTCCTGAAGCTCATCACTACTTTTACCTACTTTTCTCTGTGTTCTCTTAGGTTTTATTTTAAGACAAAACAAAGATTATCCTATTTATATGTTGTAACCAAATTTACTTTCATTTTATTTTTATTTCAAAATTCCATTTCCAATTTGGTAGTTAACCTGAAAAATGCAATGTAATTAAGGTATTAGAACCGAAATGTCAGAATTTGATTGTCATATAATTCTATGCATAAGAAAAGAAATTAGAATATTATGAACTATGAAATATTTATACTTTGGATTGGACATTGTATGTTCAGCATTGCAAACATAAATTTCACTACGATTAAGGTCAAAATTTGATATAACCCTTTGATTCCTCTTAGAATTCTTATATGACAATCAGGATTAAGTTAATTCACATAAAGTATTAGTTATTCTTAAAATTTATTCTTTTAAAATAATTAATGGAGAAGAAAATAATAATTATTTCTATAATTTTAATAAACACCATCATATGTATAAAGTTTGATATATTAAAACTATGCATTAAAATGTTAATCAACATTTAGAAAATACTTATTAGTTGTATGCTACTAAAGTCAGCAGATTTAGATCATTTATATGGCCTCTTACTTGCAAATATTTGGGGAAATTGTAAGCACAGAACGATGTTTTCTCATTTAGATGTGTTATTATTCCTCTGTAGCAGAAATAGAGGTAGTTAGGAAAGCGGTAATATAAATAGTTACAATTGAGTTGATAAAAGTAAATTATCATGGGAAAAGATGTATATCTCCAATTCTGGAAAACAATTGACCCAGCTTTGCTCTACTAGAAAGTTCACAGATCATTTAACCCATAGAATAAACTCTGTGGTATTGGAGATTTATTTGAATAGATTCTGGTATTGAATGACATAATGAAACATGTAAGCGATGATACTGCCAATCAGGTAAGTCAGTGTCCAGTGGAACTGGAAGCAGAGACACTCCATGGTTAGAAGGTGTTATGGTTTGGCTCTGCACCCCCACCCAAATCTCATCTGGAATTTTGATAATCTCCACCTGTCAAGGGTGGGGTCAGGTGGAAGTAATTGAATCATAGGGGAGCGGTATTGCCTGTGCTGTTCTCGTGGTAATGAGTGAGTCTCAAAAGATCTGATGGTTTTATAAGCGTCAGGCACTGCCCCTGCTGCCACTCATTCTCTCTCTCCAGCTGCCCCTGTGAAGAGGTGCCTTCAGCCATGATCGTAAGTTTCCTGAGACCTCCCCAACCATGCAGAACTGTGAGTCTATTAAACTTATTTTATTTATAAATTACCCAGTCTCAGGTGTTTCTTCATAGCAGCATGAGAACAGACTAATACAGAAGGAAATGAGAAAACCTCATTGAAATAATGTGATGACCTGATGGGATATGGCAGGAGAGTTAGAAATCATGGTGCCTGGAAGAATCCGTGCTACCCACTGGATGAGGAAGTACTTCTCAAGATATGTAGTAGTGCGCGATGGGAGCAGAAGTATCCAGTGGAAATGCAAACATAGATGTGTGGGTATTAGCAATACTCAGTCAACCTTTATTGAGTTATGCTGTGTAACCAACAACTTGTAGAATCTCAGTGGGTTTACAAAAGTAAACATTTATTTCTCATTCACATTGCATGTAGACTGTGGGCTGATTTGTGATTCTGCTACAAACTATATCTTCTCATTCTGCAATCCAGGTTGAGAAAGCACTGTCTTTTGAGACTTGCTGTTTGAGTGATAGGTGGCAGAAGCGTAAGAAACAGAGCTGACACAGACAATCATGACATTTCTTCTCAGACCTGACAAAAGTCACATCCAAAAATAAATGAATACATAAATAAGTTAAAAGGGCAAGCCTTCCAGTGGTTTGGGAAAGCTTAGAAAAATGTAAAGTAAGAAAGGCCGGGGCAGGGCACCTTGATTCACTCCTGTAATCCCAGCACTTTGGGAGGTCAACGCAGGCAGATTGTCTGACCTCAGGATTTTGAGACCAGCCTGGGCAACATGGTGAAACCCTGTCTCTACTAAAAATACAAAATTAGCCAAGTGTCATGACACACACCTGTAGTCCCAGCTACTTGGGAGGCTGAGGCAGAAGAATCTCTTGAACTGGGGAGACGGAAGTTGCAGTGAGCCGAGATTGTGCCACTGCACTCCAGCCTTGGCAACAGTGAGACTCTGTCTCCAAAAAAGAAAAAGAAAAGAAAAAGACCGAGTATAATCCTCTTACAGAAGAGAAAACACATACTTGTGAACAAAAATGCTATTCAGCCATAGGAGTCTTTTTTTTCCCCTCATATGTCTCCTAAAAGAATTTTGAAAATGTTTCCTCAAAAATTTAGGTTGACATTTTAAATATTTTATTATAAAAGCTTAGCTACTCAGGTAAAATTTAAATAAAATAACAAATTTTATTAAAATTTTAAATAAAATAAAATTTAATTCAGAATAAAGTCAGCATTGTCAAACTAAACTGTCTCTAATTTTTCATACACAGACTTACAGATCTTTAACACAGAACAAAGTCAATTAAACTCTGGAGTTTGGAATTCAAACAAAGACAATAAAGTCTTTTGTAAGCACTGACAATTATATAGGCGATCAAAACCTCAATAATGTTGTGACTGCAAAATAATTATACAAAGAGCCCTCTAAAATAAAAGCATATGAACATTTTTCAATCACGTACTGAAGTATCACTGAATCATATAGTGTCACTGAAGAAGCTAATGAAGTCTATGCTGGTATTTCTGATTTCCCAATGTAAAAAGCAAATTAGAGAAAATATTTTTCTATCATATAGCATGTGCAAGAAATAATATTCACTTACAAGTAACAACATGAGACAACTACAACTTATACTTTATCCACTTTAAAATCAATATTTTAAAGATAGTTCAATATGTAGGTATAAGTTTTACTTTATGAAAGAAATATTTTATCTGAAAGAATATAGGTAAATAAATATTAAGATAGTAAAGATGTTTTATTTTTTATTTAAAGGAAAACTAATATGCATTACTATATAACATTCATCTATAATATTTAAAACTTTTAATGCATTTGTTTATGTGTCTAGTTATTCATATTGCTTAAATAAATATAATAATGCTCTTATTTGTCAACCTTGCACTGTATACCTAAAGAACAAGGTCATTTAATTGTATCTGGGTTCACTGACTGATCTTTCTTGCTTTAAGTCACCATTTGCAATAGCTACAATGATGAGATTTCTTAGAGTAGGTAGGATATTTATATACTTTCAGAGCAAGGTTTAAGTATAGAAATCTCAAGAGCTGAATGATTTTTTCCTCATCTATTTTCCAAACATATTACATAAAATGTTAAAATTAGAAAATTTGAGAGACTAATATAATGCATTCCTGTAAATGTATCACATCCTTGCTCATCATCACTGGCCATCAGAGAGATGCAAATCAAAACCACAATGAGATACCATCTCACACCAGTTAGAATGGCAATCATTAAAAAGTCAGGAAACAACAGGTGCTGGAGAGGATGTGGAGAAATAGGAACACTTTTACACTGTTGGTGGGATTGTAAACTAGTTCAACCATTATGGAAAACAGTATGGCTA
>NW_016809749.1:1321082-1338188 GCF_001698545.2 Rhinopithecus bieti
AAATAAATAAATAAATAAAATCATTGGTATTTTGCACATTCGTTCTGGGTTGAACATTTCTCAAATATTTATATTTTATTTGTATGGTAAGGAAAAACTGATAAAATACTGTGCCTTTGACTACCTATAATTTATGAATTTATTTTATGTATTGCATTTTTGTCAGTCCTGGGAACATAAGCACAATTATGGGAATTGTAGTGATGTTAGCAATGATCTATTTTAACTAAAGTTGTTTATTAAAATATATATTTTTATTTTTATTAATTTGTTCTGTCTCTGTTCAAAGTGTATTTGTCAAATTTGATCTTGATACGCCAACCAGAAAGTGGCATTTAGGCATCTAAATATGTATTTCTAAAGGTATTATTTGGTCTATCCTGGAAGAGATCATAAGGAGCATCTGTGTCATAAAACACCTCTCTTATAAGTGGAATGCATATTTAATTATATTTTTATCATAAAACACTTATATCATAATTGAACATGTTTAACTATTGTTTCATTGTGATTTTTCAATTTTTTAATATTTTTATTCTTTTAAGTGGTCATATTTTTTCATTGGCTCTATCACATTATCTATTCTACAGAAATGCTATTTCCGATAACTTTAAAGTGGGATATTTTCTTTTTTTTTAAATTAAATTTTTCATCAATTAAGTTGGCTATAACAATTGATTAATAATAAAGCTTATAATCCAATCAATTTACAATTGTGTGACAGCTGCATGTCTCACTTGATAGTTTGCTATCAAAAATAAAGCACAAAATTTGCTTTAAGGCATGAATCATGTACATACTTAGGGCATGAGTAAAATATTTATTTTTTTTTCAGAAACACCATATTCACAGTGCTAGCTTCTCACTGTGAAAAATATTCAACTTAACTTGCAAGTGTCTCACGTCTTTTTATTTCTCAGAGATTGAAATAGTTTTCAAAAAGTCATTAAATATAAATCTATCTTTAAGTAAACTTTGCATGACAATTTACATGACAAAATTTACATTTCAAGCAGAAATTAATAAATTTGAATCATTTCATTTCATTTCCATGAAAATTGCCAGTTATTTATAGGATAAATTTTATCATTTTAGCAATTCACACATTTAATTATCACATAAATGAATAATATATCTTTAATTTAATGTTTGATCACATTTCTCTATAGCCAAAGAACACTGACATGTAAATGCTTCTACAAAGATTTTTTTTTAATATGAATTAATTCAAAAACCATTTTCCTGAAAGCAAACTCTATTTGGCTAGAGCAAACCTCTATTTGTGGGAATTGTTATTAGTACTCTTATAATCAGGAACAACCTTCAAGGGGATAGCAGAGCAGCATGAATTCAAAGCAAGGATTCAAGAAATGGAAACGTTCTTATCATTAGGGAAAGAGGGTTCAATTTTAATCCCAGGAAGAACACAGTTACACAATTGAAATTTTCTTTTTATAATTTATCTTCTGAAGTGGCAAGTGTCTTCTTTGAGAAAATTCTCTCCGGGAATGAAGCTTAAAGTTTTTTAGAAAGTCAAATATGACAAATAACATATTATATTCTCTTATCATATCTACTATTTACATAAATAAACTGCATGGTGGCCCTATTTTTCTTGTCCTAATGTTCCTGGCTTTCACATTATTTTGATGAAATGCTCTGCATATTTTAGAACTATCATAAAATATATTCCAATTTTATGGTGAAGAAAATTACATCTATTGAATGTTTGTAAATTCAAGAATGCAAAAATGGAGACAATATATTAGAGCAATAGAGTAGATATTAGTACATAATGGTCATTTACTTATGGAATAAATATTTTTTACCATTGATGTCAATGTAAAGTTTCAGTAAAAGAGTGCCAGTGTATACACATGTGTGCATGTCAGAATAGCATGTATTATTCATTATCAGACTAAATTGCTTGATATATTAAGAAAACAGATCAGCTACATTATTTATACAGAATATTTTTCAGCAGCTTCAATTGTCAAATAGCTCTTCAGAAACTCATTATGTCCTTAAACTATTTTATCTAAAACCAAAGAAACTAAATTTAAAAAATAAATAAATAAAATAAATGGAAGAAAGAGATTGCAGGATAAAGCTTTCAAAAGAGAATTTTTGTTAAAAGGAGATTTTGAAGCTTAACAATAATAGCAATTGAACTCTTAATATATGCCACACATGTTATGGTGAGTTTTACATATATTTCTCATTTTACAATTTATAAAAGGTTCCATTCAATCGCCTCAAGAAAATCTATGAGATAGGTAATATTATCTCCTTCTGATGAACAAGAATAAACCTTCAAAAGTTATGCATCTTGCCTAAGATCACATGGCAGCAACTTTCAAAGGCAGAATCCTCCCAAGTCTGTGCAACAGCAAAATGTTTGTTTTATTCAACATTTCTGCACTACTGTATGCCTAACTGCTGTTATTAGTCAGGTTTTCCAAAGAAACAGACCTAATTACATATATATATACACACATATATATATAAAATATATCAACATATGATGTATGACATTTATTGTAAGGAAATTGCCTTAGACAATTATGAAGGCTGTGGACAGTTTTAAGATACGCCATCTGTGAGCTGGAGACCCAGAAGAACTAGTGGTATAGTTCTAGTCTGAGGCCAAAGGCCTGAGAATCAGAAGAACTGGGGGGATAAGTTCCAGTCTGAGAGCAGAAGACTCAGTCTTCTGGCTGTCAGATTGGCACTTAAAATTAATCATCACAAGTACAACCCTAGTCAACTGGTGGCCCATATGTACCTTAATCTCCAAAAGAAGATGATAGTAAAGTAATAATTCTGTCTAACATGATATAACTATTCCACATAACATTCCAAATGCACTAACCTGTTCCCCTGAAGAGGAGGTAAAGTACTCTGGCACTGTTTATTCTTCTCCTTGATATCCCATAACTTAGTCTATAATATAAACTCAATACATATAAAATTACATGGTAAGGGACTAAGATTGTGTGTGTGTGTGTGTGTGTGTACACACATACATATGTACTTGCAGTATACACACACAGGTATGGATTTAAAAACTAAAGAGGAAATGCTTATGAGAATTACAATATTCATTTCTGTAACTGGTGGTCATATTGTTGTAGCAGTATTCACAGCTACTTACTTTCATTACTCATTCTATATCTCCTTTGCCTTCAGCAAACACCTCATATGTTTGGGATTCTTTACCTGGTAAAGTAAAACAAATCTTGATTCCTGATGAATCTAGTCAATTAGTAGTTCTGCTTGGAATAAGTTGTTATAGTTTTCTATTTGACCATAACCACAGGGCATGGTAATATTAACAGACTCCCCAGGGGATCTCCTGTATTCCAAACATATTCTTTCTTACCTCCATTTTCAAACAATAGTCCAATGTCCCCTTCGTGGTCGTGATCAATAACACCAGCCAGCACAAATTTTCTTCTCATTTCCTGTTATTATTTTGTTTTTGTTTTCATTTTCCCCTGGCTTTATCAAGGTATAATTAAAAAATAAATCTTGTACATATTAATTGTATGCAATATGATTTATTGATTGATGTGTACATTGTAAATTGATTAAAACAAGCTAACTAACATATCCATCACCTCACGTACTTTTTTGTAGTGAGAACATTTAAAATTTTCAAGTATAAATTACATATTTTAAAATATGCATTAATGTTAATATTAAAGTCATCATGCAGTATAATAGCTCTCCATAACTTATTTCTCCTAACTGAAAGTTTGCATCCTTTGACAAATACTGCTCCCTGCCTTCTAGCCCGTGGCAAACATCCTTCTATTGTCTACTTCTTTGAGTTTGCCTTTTAGATTTGATATGTAATGAGACTTGTGGTATTTGCCTTCCTGTGCCTAGCTTAAATTGCTTAACACATCCTTGAGATTCATATAGGTTGTTTCAAATCACAGGATTATTTTCTATTTTGTTAAGGCTAAATGGTATTCCATTATATATATATATATATATCAATTTTTATATATGCATATATACACATACATATATAATATTTTAATATATTTGTGGAGGGACACTTAACTTTATTTCATATTTTGGCAATTGTAAATAATGCTGCAATGAATATGGGAGTGGTGGCATCTCTTTCCACATACTGATGTTATTTTCTTTGGGTATATACAGGGCAAATCTCAGCCATATACAGATCTGGTTCCAGACCACAAAACAATGTGAACATTGCATTTTCCAGTGCATATAAAAGTTACATTCAGACAATACTGTGGTCCATGAAGTGCTCAGTAGCATTATATATTTTTCACTTTGTTTATATTACTTAATATAAAAACACTTATTGCTAAAAAAATGCTAAGGATCATCTGTGCCTTCAGTGAGTTGGAATCTTTTAACTGGTGGAGGGTCTTGCCTTGATGTTGATGGTAGCTCATTGATCAATGTGGTGGTTTCTGAAGGTTGGGGTGGCTGTTGTAACTTATTAAAATAAGACAAAAATGAAATTTTAAATATTGAGTGACTCTTCATAAAACATTTCTCTGTATCATGAGAGGATGTTTGCTAGCATTTTACATACATACAATTTCTTTCAAAACTGAAATCAGACCTCTCAAACCCTGTCACTGCTTGACCAACTGAGTTTACGTATATGTTAAATTTGATTTTCTAGCATTTTTTTGAGCATTTTTGCATCAATGTTCATCGGAGATATTGACCTGTAGTTTTCTTTTATTTATTTTTCTTTTCTTTCTTTTTTTTTTTTTTCTTTTTTGACATATCTTTCTCTTGTTTTGGTTATGAGGGTAAAACTGGCCTCTTAGGATGAGATTGAAGTATTCCTTCCTGCTCTGGTTTTTGGAATAGCTTGAGTGGAATTGATGTCAGTTCTTTAAATGTTATGTATAATTCAGCAGTGAAGTCATCGTGTCCTGGGTTTTTCTTTGCTGAGATACTATTTATTATAGCTTTAATCTCATTGTTACTGAACTATTAAAATTTTAGATGTCTTCATAGTTAAATTTTGGTAGGTTTTATATGTCTAGAAATTTATGCATTTCTTTGAGGTTTTCCAATTTATTGGTATATCACTGCTCTTGGCAGCCTCTAATGATCCTTTAACCTTCTGTTGGTATTAGTTGTAATGTCTCCTTTTCATCTCTGATTTTATTTATTCGGATCTTTTCTCTTTATTTTCTTATTTAGTCTGGCTACAGGTTTGTTCATTTTGTTTATCTCTTCCAAAAGCCAACATTTTATTTCCTAGGTATTTTGCATTGTGTTTTTCATCATCTATTTATTTATGCTCTGTTGTTTATTATTTTTTTTTCCTCTTCTACTGTTGAGGTTTGTTTGCTCTTTTTTTTAGTTTTTAAGCTTTGTGATTTAGGTTGTTTATTTGAAGTTATTTTTTTATGTAGGCACTTATAGCTATAAATTTCCCTGTTTGTACTGCTTTCACTGTATCCTATATGTTTTGGTATGCTGTGTTTTCAGTTTCATTTGTTTGAATAATTTTTTAAATTTTTTTCTAAATTTCTTCATTGACCTACTGGTCATTCAGGAGAATATTATTTAATTTCCATGTGTTTATGGTTTCCAAAATTCCCCTTGTTGATTTCTAGTTTTATTCTATTGTGCTCAGAGAAAATACTTCATGTAATTTCAGTTATTTAAAAATGTTTAATGTTTAAGTTTGTTTGTTTGTTTGTTTGTTTTGCCTAACACACAGTCTATTCTTGAGAATGATCCATGTGCAGAGGAGAAGAATGTGTAATCTGTAGCAACTGGATGGAATGATCTGAAATATCTATTAGATCCATTTGGCCTACAGCACTCAATGTTTCTTTGTTGGTTTTCTGTGTGAATAATCTGTCCAATGCCGAAAATGGTATGTTGAAGTCTCTAGGTATTGTATTGAGGTGTATCTCTCTCTTTAACTCTAATATTTGCTTTATATATCCAAGTGCTCCAGTAGCTGAGTGAATATATATTTAGAATTGTTATATCCTCTTGCTGAATCAATACCTTCATTATATAATGCTTTTCTAGTTCTTCTCTTGAAATTTATTTTGTGTGATATAAATATAGCTACTAATGTTCTTTTTTGTTTTCCATTGGTGTGGAATATCTTTTTCCAGCCCTTTATTTTCAGTCTATGTGTGTCTTTATAACAAAAGTGTTTTTTCTTGTAGGCAAAAGATCACTGGGTCATTTTTGTTATCCATTCACCACTCTATATCTTTTGATTGAAGAGTTTAGTATGTTTACATACAATGTTATTATTGATAAGTAAGAACTTACTCTTGCCATTTTGTTATTTGTTTTCTCGTTTTTACGTCTTCTTTCTTTTCTTCCTATCTTCCTTTCAGTGAAGGTGGTTTTCTCTCATGTGGTATGTTTTAACTACTAGCTTTTTACTTTCTGTGTATCTGTTGTATGTTTTCAGATTTGAGGTTACCATATGGCTTACAAATAATAACTTAATCATTTTTTATACAGATGAACATAATACAAACTGTATAAACAAGCAAATAAATAAGCAAGGAGAAAACTGATAAAACTCCACATTAACTTCATTCCCATGCTTTCATGCTTTTACCTTTTCATTGTTTCCATTTATGTCTTATTGTACTGTCTATGTCTTCAAGTTATTATTTTATCAGATCATCTTTTATTTTACTTATGATAGGAGTAGTTTACACACTACAATTACGTTATTACATTATTCTGTTTTCTGTATACTCGATGTTATCAGTGAGTTTTAGTTTTTTTTTTTTTTTTTTTGTTTTTTTTTTCATGTTTTTTTTTTCTTTCAGATTATTTCTTTTTGTTTTTTAGCATTCTTTTTTTTTTTTTTTTCAGATTGAAGAACTCTCATTATCATTTCTTGCAGAACTGCTATGGTGTTGATGAAATCCCTCAATTTTTGTTTGTCTGGGAAAGTCCTTATTTCCCTTTAAGTTTGAAGGATATGCTTGCTGGATATACTATTCTAGGATAAAGACTTTTTTTTCTTCAGCACTTTAAATATTTCACGTTATCCTCTCTTAACCTGTAAGGTTGCCACTGAGAAGTCTGCTGTCAGCTGTATTGGAGCTCCTTTGTATGTTATTTGTTTCTTTTGCCTTACTGTTTTCAGGATCTATTCTTTATCCTTGATCTTTGGGAGTTTGATTATTAAATATCTTGAGGCAATATTATATGGGTTCAATCTGCTTGATATTCTGTAATTTTCTTGTACTTGAATATTGATTTTTTTTTCTCTAAGTTTTGGAAATTCTCTATTTTCCCCTTGAATAAACTGTCTAACCTGGTTTCCTTCTTTTTCTCTATCTCTCCCCCACCTATTTTAGACCAATAATTCTAGATTTACCCTTCTGAGGCTGTTTTATGGATCTTGTAGGCATGTTTTATTCTTATCTATTCCTTTTTCTCTTGTCTTCTCTGACGATGCATTTTCAAATAGCCTATTTTCAACCTCACTAATTTTTTCTTCTGCTTGATCAATTCTGCTGTTAAGAGACTCTGATGTGTTCTTCAGTATGTCAATTGAATTTTCAGCTCCAGAATTTCTGCTTGATTGTTCTCAATTATTTCAATAATGTGTTAAATTTATCTGAAAAAATTTTGATTTCCATCTATGTGTTATCTTGAATTTCTTTGAGTTCAAGATAGCTATTTTAAATCCTCTTTCTGAAAGGTCTCATATCTGTTTTTCCTATATTGATTACTTGTGCCTTACTTACTTTGTTTGGTGAGGGTACTTTTTTATTGTGTTGATGCTTGTAGATGTTCTTCAGTGTCTAGGGATTACAGAGTTAGGTATTTTTTGTAGTCTTAAAAATCTGGGCTTCTTTGTACCTTTCCTTCTTTGGAAGGCCTTCAAGTATTCAAAGGGACTTGGGGGCAGTGATTTAAGTCTTTGGTTACTGCAGCTGTATCTGCATTAAGGAACAACCCAAGACTAATAATGCTGTGACTCTTGCAGACTCATAGAGGTACCACCTTGGTGGTCCTGGGTGAGGCCTGGGAGCATTCCCTAGATTACTAGGCAGATACTTTCTTTTTCCAGACATTCCCCCAATCAAATTGAGTTTCTCTCTGTGCTAAGATTTCTGGAGCTGGAAGAGCTGTGAAACAAGCACTCCTCTGGCTACCACCACTGAAACTGCCCTGGATGAGACCTGAAGCCATCACAGCACTGGGTTTTGCCCAGGACCCAGGGGTGACCACTGCCTGGCTACTACATATGTTCACTTATTTCCCAGGGGATCTACCATCAACAGCTGGTGAATCCATCCACGTTCAGTTCCTTTCCTTTAGGATGGCAAGTTCCCCCTGGTCCTGGGTGGGTCCAGATATGCCATCCAGGAGCCAGGGCCTGAAGTCAAGAGCCTTAGGAATCTACCTATTTAATTGTGGTGCCCTATTTAAGTGTGACTGAGCTGGCACCTAAGTTGTGAGACAAAGACCTTCCCACTCTTCCTTCTCTTTTCCTCAAGCAGAGTAGTCTTTCCCTTTGGTCACTACTGCCCCAGGCCCCCAGGAAGTACTGACTGGCTACCATTAATCTTCACTCTAGGCCCCGAGGGTTCTTCAGTCAGCTTGTGGTGAGTGCTGCCAGGGCTGTGTGTCTCCTTTCAGGGCAATGGGGTCCTGTCCTGCCCAGGGCAGGTCCATAAATTCTGCCCCATACCCAGATCCTGGAACTAGGGATCCCAGTAGCCAGCTTGGTAGTCTACCTCACTGTGGCCCAGCTAGTACCCAAGACATAAGACAAAGTCCCCTTTTCTCATCCCTCTCCTTTCCTCAAGCAGAAGGAGTTTCTCCCCAAAACCACCACAACTGGGAATGTGCTAGGTCACACTTGAAGCTAGCATGGCTCTGAATCTCACCTCAGACCTGTAGCAAGTATTGTCTAACTACCACTACTGATTATTCAGGGCTAAAATGTTCTTTATTTAGCGGTGATGAATCCTGCCAGGACTGAGTCTTTCCCTTCATGGAAGTAGGTTCCCTTCTGGCACAGAATGTATCTAGAAATGTCATCCAAGAGCTAGGATCTGGAACAGGGTGCTTTGGACTCTGCCTGGTGCCCTAGTCTACTGTGGATGAGTTAGTAACAAGTTGCAAGGCAAAGTTCTGTTTATTCTCCTGTCTATTCTCCTCGATCATAACAAACATGTCTTTCCTGGAGCTGTGAGCTGTGCTGCCTGGAGTTTGGGAAACACTGATGAGAGCACTCCCTTGGCCTCCCCAGCTACTATCTCAATAGGTCCCCTGCTCCTTAAATCAACTGGCTCTAAGCAAGCACAGAACCAGGACTTGCCCAGGAATCGTAGTCCTGTGGCCTAGATTGCTGATATAGTTTGAATATGTGTCCCCTCTAAATCTTACGTTGAAATGTTATCCCCAGTGTTGGAGGTGTGTCCTGGTGGGAGACAATTGGATCAGAGAGGTGAGTCCCTTCTGGGTTGGTACTAATGTTGTAGGAGTTATTAAGAAACTATTTTAGGCAGATAAGAGAGGAAAAGGGGTCCTTGGGAAGTTTTCATTTTTTAGAGAATCTTCATAAAAGTTACTTGTAAATTCCCAGCTCTTAGAGCCCACAGGCAACCTTTGATATGCTAATACAGGCCATTAGCAAGTGAATCCACCAAAACATGGTGAGTCCTATGGCCTTCTTGCCCTTTCCCCACATGTTCCTTGCAACATGGCCACCCCCGCATATCCCCACATGTGTAGAACATCATGGCACCCTGCATTTGCATATTAAAAGGTTGGGGTGAGAGAGCCAACTTTTTCATGGGCTAAGTGAATGGCATGCCTGGTCTAACCATCTCTAAGCCCTATGCAAATCAGGTACTGCCTCCTCCAGGCTCTGCATATATACGTGGCTGGTATGCACCATACTTGGGGATCTCCTCTTTCTGCTTTGGAGCCCCCCTCCTTCTGTCTTTGTATGGGGCAGCCTCTTCCTTCTGCCTTCTGATTTCTTTCTTGCCTATTAAACTCTCTGCTCGTTAAAACCAGTCCACATGTGTCTGCGTTGTTTTATCTAAACCGGCATGAGGACCAAGAACCCTCATGTTCTCCACTCATTGGAGCCATATCACTATCCTCATGATAGTAAGTGAGTTCTTTCAAGTTCTTGTTCAAATGTGTTGGCACCTCTCCTGCCTTTACTCCTGCTCCCACCATGTGAGATTTTTGCTCCCTTTTTGCCTTCTGTCATGATTGTGAACTTTGTGAGAACTCCTGAGAAGCAGATGCTGACACTGTATTTCCTCTGCTCTCTGCTGAATCATAAGGCAGTTAAATCTCTTTTCTTGTAAATTACCCATTCTCAGGTATTTTTTATAGCAATGCAAGAATGGGAGAATACCACTGCCTTTCATGTTGATTTAGGACCCCAGAACATTTTAGCCTGTGGAGGTGGGGCTTGCTGGAACTCCAGTTCTGACTGCTAGGATAGGCAATTTATCTCTGTCTATGGCTGGTCTAAATACTTTCTCCATATGTGCTGGCTAAGTTCTGCCCCATGTTGCTTTCTGCTATGACAGGGCAGCATTGAGTTCTGATGCACTCTCTCTCCCCCAGTTGCAAGATTCTCTACATGTGCCATGTGGCCACTGCCTGCGGGTTGGGGAGAGGTGGTGTAGGTGATTTAAGATTGTCTTGTCTTTTATTTTTAGAGTCCTTTTTCTTAAGATGTTAAAACGAGGTGCTGTGATAGCTCACCCAATTTTTCATTCTTATGAAGGTGCTCTTTTGTGTGGAGAGTTGTTCAGTTTTGTGTTCCTCCAGGGGTGAAGACTGCTGGAAGTCTCTATTTAGCCATTATGCTCTGCCTGTTTTTGATCATATGGTTTTATTCTTTACTCTGTTAATGTGGTGTATCATACTTTTTGATTAGTGAATGTTGAACATTGTTGCATATAGGGATAAACCATTTTTGATTATGATAAATGACCCTTTTTGTGTGATGTTGAATTTTGTCTGCTAGTATTTTCTTGAGTATTTTGCATCTATGTTCATCAAGGAAATTGGTCTGTCATTTTCTTTACTTGTAGTGTCCTTGTCTTACTTTGGTATAAGGGTAATGTTTGCCCAGTAAAATAAGCTTGGATGTATCCTCTCCTCTTCGATTTTTGAAGAGTTTGGGAAGATTTGCTGCTATCCACTTTCAGCCTCTGTATGTCCTTAAAGCTAAAGTGAGTCACTTGTGGACAATATATGTTCAGATTAAAAGAAAAATATCAATTTAACCACTCTGTGCTTTTTGATAGAATAATTTAATCCATTTATATTTAAAGTAGTTATTGATAAGTAAGGACTTACTAATACTCCTCTTTTGTTAATTTTCTGTCTTCCTCTTTCTTTCTTTGCTCTTTCATTATTTTGTGGTGATATACTTTGCTTAATTTCTTTTTAGTTTTTGTGTATCTATTGCATTTGCTTTTGGTGATTTTCATGAAGCTTGCATAAAACATCCATGATTATAACATTCCATTTTAACCTGATAACTAAACTTCAACTGCATACAAACCTACAAATTTTAACTTATTTTGCTCCACATTTTGTTATTTGAAAATTTACCACTTTTATATATTGTGAACTCACTAACAAGTGATAATATCAAGCTCTAGTTAGTTTTAACATTTTTGTATTTTAAGTTTTATACTATAGTTAAGCATGATTTGTGCACCATCATTAGAATATCCTGAATCTAATAATTTTTCCTTTACAGTCATTCATATATATTTGTGTGTTTCCACGTTGTTAGTTAGCATCCTTTTATTTTAACTCAAGGAACTCTGTCATCTAATATAACCCAAGTCTAGTGGCGATGAACAGCCACTGCTTTTGTTTTCTCTGTGAAAATCTTTATATATCCTTCATTTTTGAGGAATATCCTTGCCAGGTATAGAAATCTTAGTTGACAGGTATTTATTTATTTATTTATCAGTTCTTTGAATATATCATCACACTCTTCTTGGCCTGCAGTGTTTCTGCTGGGAAATTATTTAGCTTCATAGCCGACTGGTATATGGTGAATTGCTTTTTCCTTGCTTCTTTCAAAATTCTGTCCTTATCTTTGAGTTTTGAAAATTTGATTATGAAGTATTTCAGTAAAAATCTCCTTGTATTTAATCTATATGGAGATTTTTGAGTAATGGATCTAGATGTTCAATTTTCTCTCCACGTCTGGGGTATTTTCTGTCATCATTTTCTTAAAATAGGCTTTCTGCCCCATTTATTTGTTTGATATATTCTAGTAGTCTTATTGTGCATATTTTTGTTCTATTGACAATGTCTCATAACTCCCATTTATTTTATTCACTTTTATTCATTCTTATTGTTGTTGTTGTTCCTCTGACTAGAACATTTTAAATGCCTGATTTTGAGCTTATTGATATTTTCTTCTGCTTCATCAAGTCTGGTATTGAAGCTCTCTATTGAGCATTTTATTTCTGTCATTGTGTTTTTTTATCTCCAGATGTTTTATCTGGTTCTTTTTCATGGTTTCTCCCTTTTTTGGACTGCCAATTGTGCTTGTGTTTTGTTCTCATAATATTGTTCATTTGTGTATCTGTGGTCTCGTAGCTCAGTGAGCTTCTTTAAGATGTTCATATTGAATTATTGATTGGGAAGTTCACAGATCTCCATTTTAAGGCCTGTTACTGGAGCTTTATTTTATTCCTTGAGTGGTATTATGTTTTTATAATTATTTATGATTCTTACAGCCATGCATTGATACTTGTGCATTAGAAAAAGTAGGAGATTATTAGAGTCTTTATATATTTGTTTCAGGAGTAAAAGCTCTTCACCAGTTAGCCTGTCCACAGCTTTAGAATATGCTATCAGGAAAGTCTGCAGTTGAGCTTGCTGTTGCTGCCCTTGGAAACTCTGGCCTGCTGTCTGACATGTGGATTTACAGGGGCCTGACAGGTACCTGTTTTTTTAGGGGAATGCCTGGAACTTAGATTCTCTAGGGCAGACCTAGAAGTTGGATATGTGGAAAGAGAACCTGGTTCCTGGGTTTGTAGGGGCAGGTCTGATAATGGAATTAACTGGGGTAGACTGTCTACTGGGTTCATGAGAGCATGCTGTGGCCTGTGTCCATGGAGCCCAGCTTAAAACTCGAGTCTATGGTAGCTCTCCTGGAACTGAGTGGGCCTTGAGCCTAATTTTATAGGGCTAGCTTGGCACTGGGGTAGACCAGAAGTGTTGATCTCTGGGAGTCAAGCATGGGTGCTGTGTCCACATAGACTGGCTTGGATCCTGGATTTGTAAGAGTGGTTTTGGAGCCTGTGTTCACAGGGGTCAACCTAGCACTGGCATGTACTAGAACAAGCTTGGAACTTGGGTCTGTTAGAGTAGGCCTAGGCAATGAGTTCACCTGAAGCTGGGTCAATGGGGACCAGCCTAGGATCTAAGGCTAGCCTGGCACTGGGGCAAGCCAGGAGCCTGAATCCTTGGGTGCTGGCCTGATGCCTGAGTCTGAGGGAGCAAATGTGGAGGTTAGGTCTGTGAGTGCTGGTTATACACATGGGGGCTGGCCTGAAGTCTGGGATCTTAGGTCCAGCCTAGTGCTGGGCAAGCTTGGAGTCTTAGTGCCCAGAGGTGAACTTAGAGATTACATCAGTGGGAAACAGTCCAGCATCTTGATTATGAATGATGGCTATGAGAGAATCAACATCATGTGTTGTACACTAACTGAGAACATACATAGTCTTATGGAGAACTTTGTATCAGCCCCACAAAGCATCATCATCAAGTTAGTAATGTAACTGAGTCTTCAAAGAGCATTCTATCATATCTTCAAGCCAGCTACTTCAGAATGGTTAGGAATATAAGACCAATAAATACCAGGAGCATAAGCTTAAGACGTTTATAAAATTGAAATCATTCCTTGATAAGATGCAATGCTTTGTTGAATACCATGTTGATGGAGAAGGCATTCTATAACCTCATTGATGGCAGTTTTGGCAGGAGTGTTGTGTGCAGGAAAGCTAAATTTATATCCAGAGTAAGTGTCTATTCCATTAAGAACAAAACACTGTGCATTCCATGATGAAAGAGGTCCAGTGTAATCAACCTTCCACCAGTTAGTTGACTGATCACCCCGGGAAATGGTGCCATACTAGGGACTCAGTGTTGGCCTTTACTGGTGGCTGGTCTTTACTGAGATGGAGCACACAGCAGTGGCTGGAGCTAACTCAGTCTTTGTGGATTGAAATACATGTTGCTGAACCAATGCCTAACAGGTCATTTGTTCTACTTGATTACAAAATTCTCCTCTGCTGAGTTCCTTCTTCGGTGTGCATTTATATAGGACAAAATTATTTTCATTTTTTGCCTTTTCAAAGAGATCTGTCTACATACCTCAACCCTAAATGACCTTGCCACTATTTATTGAACTGCATTATTTCCAAGTCCTTGATCATCCAGCCAAACTTTTGGTCACAATCCTCATATTCCACATATGGCCCCTTCTCTTTCCCAATAAGGTGAACAACCAAGTGAACTTCTCAAGTCTCTACCAGCTGGGCAGATTTTCCTGCAACACTGTTCTTTTGGGACTGTCCCAGAAAGACCCTGTATTGCCTCAGCTGTCCACTTCTGGGTGGTGCCAACATATCACTTACAATCATCTGTAAACTAGGCGTAATTCCTGGCCTGAGATGTCCTCTTGTGTCCATAGTGCAGGATGAGACAGAAAAGGCAATGTAGGAGGAGTGGAGACTACGAACATTTGGCCACTTTTTCATGTGACTTATTTGTTCCTTCAGAACTTTGAAAAATATACATTTTAATTTTGTGGATACATAATGTGCATATATATATTTGAGGTATACGAGAGATTTTGTTGCAGCCGTGAAATGCATAATAATCACACGAGAGTAAATGGAGTATTCATCACCTCCAGCATTTATCCTTTGTGTTACAAACTATCCCATTATACTCTTGGTTATTTTAAAATACACAATTAAATGATTATTGACTATAGTCACCTTGTTGTGTTATCAAATACTAGATATCATTTTTTTCTTTCCATTGTTTGTTTCCATTAACCATTATCACTTTCTCCTACCCTCTCACTACCCTTCCCAGCTCTGGTAAACTTTTGAGCCCAATTATGTATATACAACTTCCATTTGATGATTTGGTGATGCTGTGCATACCCAACTTTATGACTTAGTGGCTCAGATAACATCCAGTTCATGATTGGCAAATAATTTGCATACTAATTTGGTGGTCCATGTTTAAGCATTCAGTCTCTACTTAGGCTTAGTGGAAAGCCAAGAAGTGGAGAGTAGTTATCTACTCTTTCTGGGGAGGATGCCAGAGATTGGTAAAAAATCCTAAGGATGTGCTATGCAATTCATTTACAGGGGCAGCTCAAAGGCTTCAAAAGCATCCTTACTTGCCGTAGCTACTTCAAGTACCTTAGATCTTCTAGATCATAATGTACAAGTGACAAAGCAGCTTGCAAACCTTCCTGGAGCTACCACAGGATTTTCAGGGGTCATTTAATAAATGGGACAATGTAACACACCCAAATGAGATATATGTTGCATCCAAAATCCATAGAGACCCACTAAGTGTTGTGACTTCTTTTTATTTATAGGAGGAGCCAGATGCAAGAATTTATTCTTTACTTTAGAATAGATAACTTAACATGCTCCATGGCCAGTACTAAAGTCTGTATTCATCTGTTCAGGTTGCTATAACAAGATACCACAAACTGTGAGGCCTAAACAATAGCCATTTATTTTCCATAGCTCTGGAGACTGGGATGTTCAAGAACATGGTGCCAGCAAATTTAGATCATGGTGAGGACCTCCTCTTGCTGTGTTCTTAGATGTGTTCTTAGATGACCTTTCCTCAGTGCATGCTATGGAAAGAGAATCAGAGAGGAAGAAAGCTCTCTGATGTCTCTTCTTATAAGGGCACTAATCCCATGATAAGTGTCCCATCCTCATCAACTCTTTTAAACCAAATTACCTCCTAATGCCTCCATCTTTGAATATCTTCACCTTAGGGCTTAGAGGTTTCACATAAGAATTTTAGAAGGACATAATTAAGTCCATCACATTATTCCTGTTACCCACCAAATTCATGTTCTTATCCCATGCCAAACACATCTTTTCATTCTAACAACCCCAGAAGTCTTAACATGTACCAGCTCTCTATTCTAAAGTCTAAAGTCCAAAGTCTCATAGAACTTTCACCTGTATCAGATTATGGGTACAAACTGGCAGTACTATTCTTTCTGAGGCAGAATCCCTCTACAGTTGTGAACCTCTGAAACCAGACAAGTGTGTACTTTCAAAATTCAGTAATGGGATAGGCATAGGGTAGATATTTCCATTCCAAAAGTGAAAAATAGAAAAGAAGAAAGGTCCCTGAACAATTCCTAAACCTAGCAAGACAAATTACACTGGATCTTAAGGTTTGAGAGTAACCCTATTTAGTTCATTGACCCCCACCTTTCAGGCCCATTGGGGTGGCAATGTCATCCTCATAGTTCAGCTGGGTGGCCCTGCTGCTTTGGCATCTCTTTACAAGGGCCTTTATTTTAATATAGCTTTTGCAAAGTTGGCCCTATTCCTAAGGACTGAGAACCAGAACAGCTAATGATTTAATGTTTAGTCAGGGAAGCAGAAAGGACTGATGTCCCAGCTCTATAGTCAGGCAGAGAGAGTAAATTCTCCCTTTCTTCACTTTTTTGTTCAATTGAGTCCCTCAAGAAATTTGATGATGTCCTTTCACATTGGGAAGCAACATTTGCTTTATACAATTAACCGATTCAAGGGCTACTTTCTTCTGAAAAAAACCTCACAGACACATCTAAAACTAATCTTTAACCAAATATCTGGGAGTCTAAAGACTCAATCAGCTTGAAACATAACATTAACCATCCCAACTGCCAACTACTAAAACCATGGAGAAATAAAGTTTGTAATTTTGTAGTCCTTAAGGAGCATATAAGCTTTTGGTGTCAGGGGTAAAAAAAAAAAAAAAAAAAAAAAAAAAAAAAAAAAAAAAAAAAAAAAAAAAAAAAAAAAAAAAAAAAAAAAAAAATAAAAAAAAAAA
>NW_016809749.1:1338366-1341581 GCF_001698545.2 Rhinopithecus bieti
TGTCAAAAATAAAAAAAAAAAAAAAAGAAAAGAAAAAAAAAAAAAAACATTTAAAGAATATAGGTCACCAGAAAAATATTGCATCAAAATTATATCACACATAGGTTCTGGCATACTTCTGCAACTATGAGCACTAGCTTAAACATTAGTAACAGGGAAATCATATCTGTTTGTGCCTTTATATTCTCATTGTAAAAGAAAGGGGATAGAGAAACAACACATTTGTGATGTTTGTGTGTTATATTTCTATAAATTTTAAAATCTAGCCTATTTGTGACTAAAACTACTGACATAAAGGCATCCAGTTAACTTATTTTAAAACTAGGTAGTTTTTTTTTTAACTAAAATAATACAAATATATGAATTCTATTGAAACATTTTGATTATATAGAGGTGTATAAAAGAGGAATAGCCATTAAACTCTAAACAGAAGAATTACAAATGAGATTTGACAGATTCCTATATCTAAATCTTATGTTTATTTAAAGTATAGGTGTTGGGCCAGCAGTGACAGAGAGCTGCTAGTGAACAGGATCTTTTGATTCCCACAGTGCTAGTGATATCACAACTGGCCATAGATGTTTACTAAAAAATTCAGTAGAGAACTTAAAAACTTGGTTACCAGACCTCTGGCTGCAGTGGCTCACATCTGTAATCTCAGCACTTTGGGAGGCTGAGACAGGAAGATTGCTTGAGTCCATGAGTTTGAAACCAGCCTGAACAAGAGATCCCATCTGTACAAGATATTTAAAAATTAGCAAGCTATGGCAGTGCATGCTTGTAGTACCAGCTATGTGGGAGATTAAGGGAAGCAACCTGCTTGAGCCCAGGAGATGGAGGCTGTAGTGAGCTGTGATCACACCAGCCTGGGCCACAGAGCAAGACCCTATCTCAAATAAGTAAACAAATAAATAAAACCTATTTAGCACAGATATTAATTTCAGTGTGTTTTCTCTCTTTAAAGTAAATATGTATTTTGTAATCTAGAAAGAGTATTTTAATATCTTATTTTCTTATTATATTTGCCAATTATTAAGTCTGTTAATAGTATTATTTAAAAGTTTTGAATCCTAAACAACTTTAGAAACTTCACACACAAAAAATAAAATACCACAAATCTTCATATCTGTAATACTGGTCATTTCTACCACTACTAGAAATATTTTTGAATTATGTCAACATAAGAACAAATATTTCAGTGGTCTTACTGTTTTCAGGGTAACATCCCTCTCCTTATCTAAGAAGTATATTTTCACAGTGTGTGTTTTTAAAACAACTTCAAATCATTTATGTGTGTCTTCCATTTAACTATTCAAAGATTGAAAACTAATGTTACTGTTAGAGTCTCAATAGTGGACAATGCCATTTTAACTGCCATTATCATTTCCTAAGGTGAGCTGAATGATGATTAAAACTAAAAAGATAAAACAGTCATACACTATTAATACAAAGCTTAAAAGGCATTATATATAATGGAATAATTTAATATGTAGCTGATAGCTTTTTTATTCTAAGTAATACTAGCATGACAATATTTGAGAGCTAAAAGAAGAAGCAGTCTATTGCATTAGAGTCGCTTTAGGAAGCTTTGAGGGGATAGACCCTTAGGAGTTAAGATGAGATCTTAAGCAACATTTTATCCAGGCTCTAATTTTATGGATTAAAAAAGGAAGCACAGATGGTTTAAGATACTGGCTATTTAGGTTCAAAGCCAGGGCTAACTCATAGATCATCTTATACCAGTGTACTTGAATCGTTTGTCAATATTCAAATAAAAGTTAAAAAATTTGTTTCATTAGATATATACTATTTTGGATAATGTGTGATTTTAATTCATATCACAATTATTTTCAAAAAAATACTTTTCATGAAATAGTTATTTTATTTTGAACTTTTTCACATCCAAATTTTAGGTTTCATAATTGTGTGTGTGTGTGTGTGTGTGTGTGTATATATGTGTGTATTTTTTTTTTCTGAGACAGGGTCTTGCTCTTAAGTAGAATATAGCAATGTTTCAGTTTACATGTCAATAGAAGATAAAATAATCATTTAAATTTATTGCAGACTATTTATACAGGTCCAATGAGAAGATAAAATAATCATTTTTATTTATTGCACACAGTTCATATAGGTCTAATGAAGCAGAAGTTTAGCAATAATAATATTGAAGACTGAGAGTTGTGAAAATTTGTAGAGGAGCTACCTAATATTTCACACTCATTCTTTATTATTAAAGTGTTATATATTTGCTTACCATATGGCTAAGTAAGCTGCTATGGATTTGTGTTATAAGAACATGTATTAAATATATTTTGATTGTCCTCTAATTTCATATTTTTTACCTAGAGTATTATTTTACTGATTTTTTTCCATTATAAGGTCCATTAAAATGAGTCTTAAAAATAAATGAATGAAGTATTCAGAAATATGTATGAGAATATTAGTTGTGTTTCTGTGTATATATACCCATTCCCTCATTCCCTTATTTTTTGTATGGACCTTCAAAAAGAACTAGAACATTCTGTTTGTATATTGAAAAGTAACACACACGCGCGCACACACACATACACACCTATACACACTTATATGTATGCTTAAATGTATGTATATTTTTATATTTATATGCATATAGTTTTGATATCTGTAAATATGTACATATATTCTCTTATGTAGGGTCATGCACAAAATCTTATTACCTGTATATTAAAAACTATGTTTGAATTTTTTTTTATATACTTGAAACTCTAGGGTACATGTGCACAACGTGCAGGTTTGTTACATATGTATACATGTGCCATGTTGGTGTGCTGCACCCATCAACTCGTCAGCACCCATCAACTCGTCATTTACATCAGGTATAACTCCCAATGCAATCCTTCCCCCCTCCCCCCTCCTCCTGGGTCCAAGTGATCTCGTTGTTCAATTCCCACCTATGAGTGAGAACATGCAGTGTTTGGTTTTCTGTTCTTGCGATAGTTTGCTAAGAATGATGGTTTCCAGCTGCATCCATGTCCCTACAAAGGACATGAACTCATCCTTTTTTATGGCTGCATAGTATTCCATGGTGTATATGTGTGACATTTTCTTAATCCAGTCTGTCACTGATAGACATTTGGGTTGAATAGCAAAAAAGTCACATTTGCTATTGTGACTAGTGCCGCAATGAACATACGTGTGCATGTGTCTTTATAGCAGCATGATTTATAATCCTTTGG
>NW_016809749.1:1345515-1347540 GCF_001698545.2 Rhinopithecus bieti
TTTTTTTTTTTTTTTTTTTCTGAGTGATATGGAAAACCACTATACTTCTATTTTGAGATATAAGTTATTTATCCTTCTCCAGACAGTCCTAAGCAGTGTGAGTCATCCATTCACCCATAAGGGTTTTTCAAGGAATGTGGGCCACTCCCCAACTCTATCAAAGTTCAGCAGAACATAAGAGTACTGAAACAAGGAAGCAATCCCATGGAAAAATCAAATGAGATACAAAAAAAGGAGAATCAAAAGAATTCAAAGGAGTTCATAATTTAAGTGAGAAACCAAAGTCAAGATCCCTAATAAAACACCTAAAGAGAAAATGACATATGGTTTTATGAAACCTGTTAATCTATTCCAAAACTCTTTCCTAATGCAAAGGCAGAAGACGACTCTTGCCAGGATTATACGGTGAACATCATGAGTTATACATGTGAAGATGACTTTGGCTACTCTGTGGAGAGAAGTTTCTAGTGTTGCTACAGGCAAAAACAGAAACACCTGCTAAGAGGCAAGAGCTGAAGTTTACTTGGATAAGATGGAAGTTATAACAACGTTAAATTTCTGAATACATTTTGAAGTTAGAGTCCACAGAATTGGTTGACAGATTAAATTTGAAAGAAAACAGTCTGTAACTTTCTTTCTCTAGATACACTTTAGGCAGAAAAACAAATCATAAATCTGGAAAACTGGTGATGCTTGACTGCAAATATCTTACCTATCTTCATCAAGATTATCTCAGGAACTGCTTGCCCTCTGAAACTGCAGATTGACTTCACATTACTAAGGCTGCAGTGAGGTAAGTGGAAGATGGAGATTAACACAGAATGGTCACACTAATTCTTTTTTTTTTTTTTCCGTTACATAAGCTAAAATTGTCTTCATACTTTCTTAAAAAATACATCTATAAATATTTGTTTGGGTTAATACACTTAAATTGCTGTGTCTTTTAGAGATACTATTATTTAATGCTTTAATTGTGTTTTTTACAAAAATGCATTAATTCATTTCAAATTATTAGTTGATTAAAGTGGAGTCCACTAAAGTGAAAAGCAAACTCCCTTACAACTTTCAAAACTTGCAGAAATTGCTGAAATAAGTTATTCATTTTGTTATTCTTCTCAGTAAATGTTTTGGAAGTCATGTAGGAATGTTAAATCTCCTTGTATAGGCTCTCTCTCAGCAAGTGACGCTAAAGTATCCATTATATCATTTTATGTTCTCTTGCATCTAATAAAAATATGGTATGTTAAATTGCAGTAGGCTATTTTACGTACACATGTAATTGTATTCAACTTTGGCTGTAAGAATTTAATCTCTACTATTGAACTATATGAAAAATTATAAAATAAAGTTTTCATAGATTTTTGTTTGAAAATTGATCCTAACATGATAAAAATTCAAACTTCCTGAATCAGCTTAAATATAATTTTCTTTGTTTGTATTGCCCATACCATCTACCTATAAATTTAGAAGAAATATTGTAAGTAACATTATTATGAATGCATTTTTTATATCTTTACAAATACACACATTCAGGCAAATGAATGCACCATAAAATCTTGGTGTGTTAAAATTAACAACTTTTATAAACCCAAAGAACAAGGCTAAAACTTGTTTAAACCCAAATATATGGTTAGATGTGGTGGTAAAAAATATTTTTTTTCACTCTTTTTATAAAAGATCTAATCTTTTGGTAGGATGAAGTTTTATATATGACAAATAAAGGATTTAATTTTCAATATTTTTGTTACTTTTCAATACCTTGTCATGGAAAATAAATAGTATTAGAAAACTTACTGAAAATAAAGCTAATAATAAAGCTTCTCCTAAGATTAACTTCTATACATTTCAGTTTATTATTAATATTTATATATGTTGATATCAACTAAATGCCACCTGACAATAACTTTTTCACAAATTATACTTGTTTAGATCAATTTTACAATAAATTTAGATTTTTTTAAAAAAAATATCTAATTGCAGCTTCTTAGAAGACAATAATGGCATATTCTGTTTTAGACTTTTCTT
>NW_016809749.1:1350512-1354288 GCF_001698545.2 Rhinopithecus bieti
GTGGGACCCTCCCGGCCAGGTGTGGGTACAATCTCCTGGTGAGCCCGTTTGCTCAAAGTGCAATATTGGGGTGGGAGTCACCCGATTTTCCGGGTGTTGTGTGTCTCAGTTCCCCTGGCTAGGAAAAGGGACTCCCTTCCCCTTGCGCTTCCCAGGTGAGGCGATGCCTCGCCCTGCTTCAGCTCTCGTTGGTCGGGCTGCAGCAGCTGACCAGCACCGATTGTCCTGCACTCCCTAGTGAGATGACCCCAGTACCTCAGTTGAAAATGCGGAAATCACCGGTCTTCTTTGTCGCTTGCGCTGGGTGTTGGAGACTGGAACTGTTTCTATTCGGCTATCTTCTAGACTTTTCTTTCAATATGACTGAGGATAGTTTTTCATTTAGATTATTTGTAAAGCACGTTTCTACTCTGATTCACTATTAAACTATCAACAGAACTAACTTTATCTCTCGAATAAAGAAGAGAAAGATATCCTTAGTCAAAGTTTTTGAAACCCTTCTTTAAATCAAATCTAATCTTAGATTCTGTAACGTCTGATGATACATTTAATTATATTGCAGGTTTATATATTTCTTAATTTTATGAACTCATGAAAGAACATCTGGTTTGCTATACTAAAATCATATTTTTATTTCTCACTTCTGTAATGAGATTTATTTAATGGTGGCAGTTTTTACTCTTATGCTGATGGACTCTTTTACCTTGTCATTTGATACACCATATGGTGCATAGGTGACAATAATGCAATATTTAAAACATAAATTGTGACAACCATGTTGATTTAATTTCAGGCATATAAAACAAAGTCAGCACTGAAGCTTTTTTAGAGATCATTTTTGTGAACTTGGTCTTTTTATGGACATTGTTACTCTTTTCTTTCAGCTATCTAACTGTCTCTTTGTCCACCAATTTGGTAGAGGATCATGTTAGTGAAAGCTTCAATCTTATCTTTTGTATATGTAAATATCACAGACATTACATATTTATAACTTTTTTAAAGTTTTAGAGTGAAACAAAAAGTTAGATTAGGAAGAATAATTTTAAACTCTTCATAAAAATCTTTACAGTTTTTTTTTATTGTTTGGCATTTCATAAACTCCAGAACTTAAAATTTTGCTTCACATCAAATAAGTGTTACTGCTTCAATCTGGCATAATATATTCATTATTATAACAATACATGAAACATTCTGATTTCCAATTGAATTTAGAACAGATAATTCTACAAGCAATCATATAAAATAAATGTTTCATTAGTGAAATAAAATAATTTGTGGATTACATTATTTTCACATTTAAAAAAGTGATAATGAAAGCTCAGCTTCTGAATGTGTAAACATTTTATTTATAAGCATAATTTGGATCACATTATTATAAGCTGTTTCTATATATATAATAATTTCAAAATAATTACCTGTAATTTTATTATTTTGTTAACTTGCTTAAAATGTATTTTATAATTTCCTGAAATTTCTCGTAGGTTACTCTTTGTCCTGTTAGAAACTAAATATTTTTTATTGACATGAATTGTGGCAGTTAGTTTTATGTTAACATGCCTACACTGTGATCTCCAACTATTTGATCAAAGTTTATTCTAGATGTGTATAATATCCATGGGTCTCATCCAAAGAGTTTGAACCCTTAATAGAAAAAAATAGTGACATCACCTAATGAAGAGAAATTCTGCTAGCAGACTACCTTCAAACTAACACTACAAGATCAACTATTTCTTCGTTCTCCAATCTGCCTGACACTGCAGATTTTGGATTTATCAAGCTCACAATCATGTGAGTCAGTTCTTTAACCTAAATCTATCTCTTACTCTCACTCTCCATACATAGAGGTATAGATATATGTATTTATGCATATCTCCTATTGGCGATGTTTATCTTTAAACCTATACTTTCCCCCAAGTCACTTTTTAAATGTATGTCATAGAAGCTGCTATGTAGCATTTGCATTATCTTTTTTCTTTAAAGAAATTCTATAGTATCCATTTTGTATTTGAACATTTATCAAAAGTGTTTTAGTTAGAATTATTTTATTTTTTGAATTTTATTTCTAATTATTACATGGATACATAATAGTTGAACATATTTATAGAGTACAGGTAATATTTAATACAACTGTACAATGTACAGTTGTCAAATTGGGGTAATTAGGATATTTATCACCTGAAATATTATTTCTTTTTGTTAGAAACATTTCAATTCTATTCTTTATTTTGAAATATGCAATAAATTATTGTTAACTACAGTCACCCTATTGTGCTACAAAACACTAGGTTTTATTTCTTCTATCTAACTGTATTTTTCTACCCGTTAAATATCCCTTCTTTACCCCGCCCCATTCCCACTACCCTTCCCATCCTCTGGTAACCATCATTCCACTCTATCTCCATGGTTTCATTTTTTTTTTCTTACATTTGAGTAAGAACATGCAATATCTGTCTTTCTGTGCTTGGTTTATTTCACTTAACATAATGACCTTCAGTACCATCCCAGTTGCTGAAAATGATGATATTTCATTCTTTTTTATGCCTGAATAATATTCCATTGTGTATCCATACCACCTTGTATTTTTATTTATGTATTTTTCATTATACTTTAAATTCTGGGATACATGTGCAAAACATGCAGGTTTGTTATATAGGTATACATGTGCCATGGTAATTTGCTGCACCCATCAACCCATTACGTAGTTTTAAGCCCCGCATGCATTAGGTATTTCTCCTAATGCTCATTCTCCCTTTACCCCCAACCCCCTGACAGCCCCTGCTGCGTGATGTTCCCCTTCCTGTATCCATGTGTTCTCCTTGTTCAACTCCCACTTGTAAGTGAGAACATATGGTGTTTGGTTATCTGTTCCTATGTTAGTTTGCTGAGAATGATGGTTTCCAGCTTCATCCATGTCCCACAAAGAACATGAGCTCATTCATTTTTATGGCTGCATAGTATTCTATGGTTTATATGTGCCACATTTTTTTTTTAACCCACTTTAACATTGATGGGCATTTGAGTTGGTTCCAAGTCTTGCTATTGTAAGTAGTGCTTCAATAAACATACATGTGCATGTGTACTTATAGTAGAATGATCTATAATCCTTTGATATATATCCAGTAATGGGATAGATGAGTCAAATAGTATATCTGGTTTAAAATCCTTGAAGAATCACCACACTGTCTTCCACAATGATTGAACTAATTTACACTCCCACTAACAGTGTTAAAGTGTCCCTATTTCTCCAGCATCTGTTGTATCCTCTCCAGCATCTGTTATTTCCTGACTTTTTAATGATGACCATTCTAAGAGGTGTGAGATGGTATTTCATTGTGGTTTCGATTTGCATTTCTCTAATGACCAGTGATAAAGAACTTTTTTTTTCATATGTTTTTTGGCCACATAAATGTAGTCTTTGGAGAAGTGTCTGTTCATATACTTTGATGGAGTTTTTTTTTTTTTTTTTTTTTTTTTTAAATTTTTTCAAGATCCTTGTAGATTCTGGATATCTGCCCTTTGTCAGATGGATAGACTACAAATTATTTTCCTATTCTGTAGGTTGCCTGTTCACTCTGATGATAGTTTCTTTTGCTGTGCAGAAGTTCTTTAGTTTAATTAGATCCCATTTGTTAATTTTGGCTTTTGTTGCCATTGCTTTTGGTGTTTTAGTCATGAAGTCTTTGCCCATGTCTATGTTCTGAATGGTATTGCCTACGTTTTCCTCTAGGTTTTATATGGTTTTAAGTCTTGTGTTTAAGTCTTTCATCCATCTTGGG
>NW_016809749.1:1356916-1379672 GCF_001698545.2 Rhinopithecus bieti
GAGAGAGAGAGAGAGAGAGAGAGGGATGGAGTGTTGCTTTGTTGCCCAGGCTGGAGTTCAGTGGCGCTATCTCAGTTTACTGTAGGCTTGCCTCCCAGGTTCACGCTATTCTCCTGCCACAGCCTCCCAAGTAGCTGGGACTACAGGAGCCCGCCACCACACCCAGCTAATTTTTTGTACTTTCAGTACACACGGGGTTTCATCGTGTTAGCCAGGATGGTCTCGATCTCCTGAACTCGTGACCCACCCACCTTGGCCTCCCAAAGTGCTAGGATTACAGACATGAGCCACCATGCCTTGCCCATTTGAGGAAAATCTTTAATATGAGTTTGAAGGATGTATATTTATTTCAAATGATTTAACATTTTTCAAAGGGAACATAGTAAATATGTAATATCCATGGAAAAGGAAATATTAACATATATATATATACACACATATACACAAACACATACATATTTAAAATGTATTGTTGAGCCTCAATACATCTATTTTTAAAATTATGAAATAGAAACTTGTTTGGTAAGCAAAATATCAAAATTCAGCCAGACTGAACAGGTGTCTATTTCTCTTGTTATTGCAATATCATCCACCGTTTGGTTTTTCTTCTTTTTGTCTTGACCAACAGGTTTCTTTGCATCAAGACCCACAGTGACAGCACTGTAATATTTTCCTCACCAGGGTCCAGGAGTATTAGTCATTAAGTCCAAATGCAGTCACTTTATAGGAAATTCCTCCCGAGGCCCATTGCTTAGAAGATAGATCTCTCTCCTTCTATATAGAGGTAATGAAATTTTCTTTTTACAGTACTGCATTACCTAACAGATATGTATTGTTAAAAGTCAAACCAAGCTCTCATAAAGCATTAAGTCTTATAACTTACTTCCTATACAGTTTCAAACTGGCTGGATGCCCTGCTCTGGATAACTCTCTGAGAAGGAAAACATTACTTACTATTCAACAGAGTTGCTCAGAATTAAAGTACCAAAGTCAGTAGATGTACTTGGAGTGAACATGGGAAATATTCAACCCAAAACTTTTAGATGGATATGTGATATAGTCAAAATTATCTTTTTTCTTCCTGTTCTCTTTATTGCCTCTATACCTTCTGGAGCTGGGGGACCTTCTCCAGGCCTAAAGATCCTCCCTAGATACAGAAAACACACAATGATTTCCCTCTATTGCTTTGATTATAATGCACACTGAGATTATTTAGGGTTGTCAACTAGGCAAAAAAATCACAATATCTATACTTTTAGAATGCAGATTTTATTTTTTATAAGTAAATAAATCTTGACAGGCTGGGAGTATGCCTCCGGCCAAAATGGAAAGCAGACACTACAAGTGAAAGACAGATGAGACAGGAGTTCGTGCTGAACAGGTTGGCCAAGTATACCTGTTTAACAGGGTATGGAAGGAGCTACGAATATTCAGGAAAGGGGTCCTAAAGCATGTGTACTGAATAAACATCCATGTTGCATATACGTGAACCATGTTGACTTTTGGGTGGAGACTTAACATTTAAATGTATTACAATTAGGCCCTATATGTTAAAAGTGACACAGGGACATGAAGGCACTTAAGTGCGCAGCCTTTGTAAACTAACCAGAATCTATCCATGGTTGGTGATTTTCTTATCCTGGGAAAGTTACTGAAATCAGTCTGTTGTCCAACCAAAGCTGTAATTATGGCTTGTGGAATGGGGGACATCAGTTAGTCAGCATCTGGCAGTGGATGAGCTGCAAATTGTTTTAGTATTGCTTATCTCAGGACAGTGCTGCTTTGGCCGCTATAGAAGAATAAAAACTGTAGCAGAACATAGTTTATTCTTTAAGTGTAGGGGTGCATAACTCAACCTTTGTCTGCCATGACTTTAGGCCTTGTGTATGATTTGGTATCTTGTGGCCACAAAAATTCTGTTTTGTCAATCTTGTGATTTCTATTTTAACATTGTGGTGATCAGTTGTATGTCTAAGCTGTGAAAGAATGGGAATATAATGAGACCTGTCTTACCTCCCATCCATTATGTCTGGTAGTTCTGTTTTGAAGATTTCTATGCGATCCCTTAGCTAAGAAGATATCTATTTAGTCAGCTGGGGAAGTTTAGTATTTTATTTTTAGTTTATAGGATTCAGGAAACTTAAAATCCTTTGCTGGTAGTGTTAGAGTGTCTATGTTTATGGAAACATAACTCATTGGGATTTCATACTCTTGATAAAGACTCATTAGTTTAGAATTTGTTTCTGCTTGCTTCTAACATCAAAACGTGCTTGTTTACTAACTTATTACCTCTGGATTCTTCTATTTGCTAGAGCCCAGTTTCAATAAAGATAAATCTATACTCATGTTCTTCTCCTCTAAAATAATGCCTTCAAAGCTCATTTTCTTGAAAATATACTTAAGGAGTGACTTTAATTGACAGAAAAGTAGGCCCTGTGGAAATATAGTTAGACAGATTATTTAAGCTAGTCAATTATTTAAAGGTTCCTGTAAATACATACGGCACATGGACAGCTATCATTTTGCCTTATACCAGCGTTAAGCATCATCCATGTGGAACAAATTAGTTTCTCTCCATCAGTGGCATTTAGGAGATACTCTTGTGTTAAAAAATAGTTGTAATGATACATAAATAGCTTCCAATACTATCTTTCAGCTTAAAATGCCAGAGTAAAAGTATTTGAGTATGCATCTTTTTAAGAAAGATCATTTTGCAAAGTGATTTTTCTGCATAGTACTCAATTACAAAGGCATTGATGAGATGAAAATACATGTGACAAAGTTTCTGATATAAGAAGCTTAGCTTGCACAGCTTAATAAATAAAAGGAATAAGTATCTACTAGACAAATTTAGGTAACCTGAAAGAGTTTTAAAATTAGAAAATCTCAGGATGAGAAAAATATCTAAACTCATTTCAAAATGTATAATATCTGATTACATCAAATATTTACAAAAAAAATAAATTGATAGCCCAAATTGATTTATCTATAGTACCAATGTAGATTGAGAATATTACAGTTTTCGTGTAATTTTATTTCTGTGTTAAGAATCTACACGTTTAACTTCAAGCCCCAGAGTAAACTAAAAAGCAAATGGATAAGGGTTTGCTCATTCTAAAGAGAAACAAAGTTTTAAAAAAGAAGATGAGTCATGCATTTGCATATTACTAAACACATTGTAACATTTCAATCATGTGTAAAGGATGAGGTTTTACTTAGGAGTGACAAAGTGTACATAAAAGTATAATGAATATTGTGAGAATTGAAATTATTATCAAGATAACAATACAAATAACATGTTTTGAAATGTTCAAGGATGAATATGGAAAGACATCTTGGAAAAGGAAATGTTTATCTGAGAATCAAATTAGAAAGGCATATAAATGGAGATTTATAAATGGAGAATGACACTTAGAGCTGAAGGAAAAACATTGCAGAAATACAGAAGTGAAACATCTTACCTCTTACAACTTCAGATATACGGATTGGCTTGGCATTGGGTAAATAAAAGATAAGGGAGACAAATAGTTGACAGGGAAAATATTTAATTTTGTTTAGGATGTTGGCTCATGATGCTAAACCAATCATGGAATGTTTAAAATTCTACTGTCTCTATTATGTAGATATACTGTGTAGTTAAGTCATATATTTGGAAAGTAACTTGGGTTCCTTAGGGTTGAGTCTTAATTTTGCTACTTAGTATACGTGTTAGATAACCATATATCTTGATTTGCCAAGTTAATTCTGATATATACTTATAGAGTCAGATAGATGTTTGTTTTTTGTTTGTTTGTTTTTTTGGTTTTTTTTGAGACGGAGTCTCACTCTGTCCACCAGGCTGGAGTACAGTGGCGCAATCTCGGCTCACTGCAAGCTCCGCCTCCTGGGTTCACGCCATTCTCCTGCCTCAGCCTCCCTAGTAGCTGGGACTACAGGCGCCCGCCACCAAGCCCGGCTAATTTTTTGTATTTTTAGTAGAGATGGGGTTTCACCGTGGTCTCGATCTCCTGACCGTGTGATCCGCCCACCTCGGCCTCCCAAAGTGCTGTTATTAATAGCTTCCCCTTCTCTATCTAACCATGTTCTACTTACCTTGGATGATGTGGTCACCACAGGAATTGTTTAACTTTTTTAAGTTTCAATTTTCTTCATTTTAAATATGGGTAATTACCATAACTTCGACAAGGCATTGTTTTGTACAGTAAATGAGATAGTCCCTAGAGAGTACTTAATTCAGTAGTGTGCACAGAACAAGCAATTGCTATTTGTTAGTTATTATAATTTAATCATTATTTAAAAGATAATGCCAAAATATTTGGTTGACTCAAAATATTAAATTGACCTATAATCAGTTGAAATGCTAATCATTCAGATTATTGTGAATGTACCAATTTACTACAATATTGACCAAATTGTTATATATAAATCAGTAGTTGTAATTTTTTCTCTCACTCATACACAGGCATACACACACACACACACACACACACAGTCTTTAAAAAATCTCCTAATTACATTATGCATTATTTTCTAACAAAATGTTTATAGTCATTTCCCAATTTGATTACTTAAATATGAATTCCTTCACAGAAAAAAATGTAATTGAAGAAGTATAAACAGGTGACCAAGATGACAGTAATACAACATCTCTAATACATTTATGGGGCACAAACTAAATAATTTGATAAAAACAATATGTAACCTGAAGTGGTTGTTAAATGTATTAATTTTTTCAGTCTTTTTACCAATGATATTATGCACAGATTTTCTTAACCCAAGCCTGTAAATATATCAGTTTTTGCATGATACTTCATATGTTTTAGTACAAAGATGCCTTTTAGTTTTGTGAAGAAAATAATATATTTTCAGGTGAGGAATAAAGCTCTTTACCAGGTAATATGAACCTAAAATAGAGTAATTAAAACATTTTAAAATATCTTTATATAAAGATATAAATATGCCTTCATATAAAAGGGTTTAAAGGTTTTAATGTTCTAAGTCTGTTTCTGATATTTTTAGAATTTTAATTTAATATTTTCTCCCAAAGCATCCAAATATTCAAGAAATTCTGATATTTGTAGCAACTAAGATTCATACTACACACAATATTACTTCATAGATCCAGTTGAATTTTAATGTTTCTGAAGAAAATTCAGATAATAGTCGTAACAGATTGATGCTGGACAGACCAACTTTGTTGCATTTTAAAATTCACTCCATTAACATTGCTCTATGACACTTCCCAAGATATGGAAGATATATAAATTTTCTTTTCTAGGGGTCAGCAAAGGTCATGACTAAGACAAAAATGAAGTGCCTCTTCATTTGATGGAGGATCCCTAGTATCTCACATACAGCAGCCAAAGCATAAATTTTTCAAGGTGAAGTTTGATAACGATTTCACTAGATGGTGCTGGTATAGGCATGGCATTATTCAGAATACAAGTGGAAATGTGTAGCTTGTGTTTACTGAACTCTGTAGAGTAAGTTTGTTTTCCTTTTCTCCATCTGATTTGCTCAAGTAACTAAAATAAAAAGAGAATCTTTTAGAAATGTAACCATAGATAACATTATGGACGATAAAACAAACTAGGCTACATAAAAGACAGTCATGGCCATTATTCCCTATATTCAAGGTGTTTTGTGTTCAGAAAGAGTGTAAAAATGTGGACCAGACTTAATTATCCATGAATGTTAACTTGCTCCAACAGACCTGAGTTATGTCAGAACTGAGTGTGTTTCAGATTATGATGCTTTCAGCTATTTTTTGTAAGCACATGAACAAATTCATGAATAGCATTTAAGTTTTATAGAATAGATTATGAATGGAAGTTGGAGATAAAATAGAGAGAAGGGACTCGAACATGAAGAAATTATGTGGAAGCCTTTTTGAATATGATGATCCATTGCCAATTATTTTGCATGTTAAGACTTGAAGTTGATTCTTTAGGTCTTGACATCTCTATTCTAACCCAATGCAGTTCATCCTGCTTTAATGAGGTGCAATTTTTAAGTCAAACTATGTTGATAATTAAAGGGAGCATCACATGCTCAAGAATTACAAGTCCTTATTTGAGGAAGTTTGTTAGCAATGTTGAACTTTTGCTGTATTAGATTCTTATTGCTAGCGTAACAGATTACCACAAATTTAATGATTTAAAATAATAAATATCTTGTCTTCAGGTCTAGAGATAGGGATTCTAACACAGATGTCACCGGGCTAAGATCAAGGTGTTTTCAGGCCAATATTTCTTCTGGAGCTTCTAAGGGAGAATGCATTTTCTTGAGTTTTCCAGCTGTTAGTGGCTACCTGCATTTCTTGGAGCGTGACCACTTCCTCCATTTTGTAAGCTATCAATGGACAGTTGAGAATCTTTCTCATGTCACATCATTCTGACTCTGACCCTTTGACTCCTTCTTTCACATTTAAAGGGTTCGTTGTGATTGCATTATATCAACTTGGATAATCCAGGATACTCTCCTTATTTTATGACTATCTGATTAGCAATCTTAATTCCATTTGGTGAGTTTAATTCTCTCTTGCCATGTAACATAACATATTCAAAGGTTTCTGGGATAAGAACGTGGACCCATTTTTGCCTTCTACAGTTGCAAGCAATTCTCCAGGATTTTTTTTTTCTTAGTATAATTTTACCCATAATGTGACCAGGTTGACAACCCAGCTCTTTTGGCTGCCCATTCTGAAGACACTTAGAGATATTAAAATGATTCTCTTCCTTGGAAGGTCTTTAAGCTTGGAAAACATCTTACAGAAACACACCCATAGGCCAGTGAGGCTTGGGATATAATAATCACTATTTGTTCTGTAATTTGGCTTTGATATATCTTAGTACACACAGATAAGGCATTTTAAGGGTAGGGATGGGAATGTCTACTGGAGAAATAAGAATTGAAAATAGATTCAGACACTAAAGATGGGCACAAGTCAATGAATTTTGGAAAGATCTGTAGGACACATAGGATATTCACCATATATGAGATTACAGGGATTTGTAGTTCAGCAGGCAATCTTAGGATACGTAACTGAAAAAATTGAGTGTGTCTATAAAACTAGTATCATAGAGTTCAGAAGTCAAGAACCAACATTAAAAAATTCTAATGAAACAGACAGTGCCATCAAGAATGTTTACTTACTCTTAGCAGGGTATATGAATCACAGGTTTATGGGTCATAGTCTAGTACTTAGTTAGGGAAATATTTTAGGACAAGTTGCAATTTCCAAAATAACTGAATTACTGAGAGGCAATATAAATGGAGACTGTAATAGAAGAAATTCTATTTACTAGATGTGAGAATATAATTTAGGAAACTGGAAAAGGTAAAAACCAAAATATTAAAAGTGAGACCCTAAGTAACAATTCTAGTAGTACCGCTCACTATTACCTCCCGAGTACTGTGTAAAAATTAATGAATATCCTCCTGCTTAAGTGAAATCCATTTGAGACATGGAACTTAAAATTAGCTGATTCAAGTAGGCTAAGTAGGGGATTGTGAATATTTGAAAGAGGCAATGTGGGAATGAGAGGCAGTATCAAAGTATTTTAAAGATCTATTTTACAATTAGGGAAGCATATCTTATAGTATTGTTATTTAATTTGTGAATTTTGTTTATAAATTATAAGTTTCACAGCAATAACCAAGTCTTTGTCATTTTAATTCTCTCTCCTAAGACAACGTCTAGGATAATGTTTATTCATGGAAACAGATGCCTTCTCTTTCAGGTTATCTATCTTGGCAATTTTACCTCTCCTAAAACACTTTGTTTATTTGTTTGTTTGTTTGATGTATTAATGGTTTATAAATATATGTTGGCCTTAATTTGACTGTGGATTTCTGAAGACAATTGCTGGCCTTTAAATATAACAATACTGTTGCATAAAGGGGAGACTATAGCAAACATGTAAAGACGTTATTGGAGATAAAAATAAATTTCAGCATTTAATTATTTGTAATAATTAAGACACCTATTACTTCTGCTATTTCTGATGTTTATTCTTTTAATTAAATTCTCATCATTCAAAAAACAAATACTATTGATATGTTCTAACCCTGTGCTTATTGCTCTAACTCGTGAGCAGTTTAATATTACTGTTTCACCTTACATCATTTCTTATAGTTGTTTACCAAGTCCACTTTATATTTTTATTTCTTAAATAAAATTGTACTTGTTTTACTGGACTTTTATGTGTTATAATACAATTTGAAAACAAATAAATATTCTAGCTCATGTCAACATAGGTTTAACTATTTAAAAATTTCTCCTTTGTATCATTCTCTGTGATGATCTGGGCCTTTTATCCATTGTGATATCATGATAGATGATGAATAGGTAGGCAGATAGATTCATTAGTTCATTCATTGATTACATAAATGTACCAAAATCCCCAAAGTAAAATCAACATTTCTGCATATGAATAGGTCAATTCTAGCTCTTTAGGATTTACAATCTAAACAATATTAGAAAGTATATGGACATGAAATGATTCCATAAAAAGAAAACTACATTGGAAAATACCAATATATTTTAAAATATAAAAGCTTTTCCTATTTACCACGTACTTCCTTTTGCTTCAAAATATTTTATCTTCATTATTTTCTAATATGTTATTATTATTTCTTTTTGAGGTGAGATAATGATATCAGTTAGTAAATAGCAGAGATAAAATTCAGATTATCCTCTACAATGTTTGTGCTCTTTTCTAAGTACCACTGAATTAGCTGTGTATAAGACAAACAAAAGGCAGTTTAGAAGGATTAGTGGAAGTAAATTTGTTTATTTACTGATGTGGTAGAGAAGATTTTCACAAAGACATGTAACTTGACTAGGGTATAAAAGGTTGATGCAATCTAGATGCTGAGAATGAGAAAGATAGTCATTATAGGTACAAAACAGAATAAGCAAGGGCATGGAAATAGAAGTTAGCCTAGAATGTTACCAGAACAGTAACAGCGAGTGCAAAAGTTTGCTTGAATCCTTCTACTTCACTTTTTTTTTTTCATCTCAAATTCAATGCTAAACCTTTATCCAATCAGCCTATCAGGTCAGGAATTACTTTCAGGACAGACAAATTACTTTTACCCAGCATATAGTTCCTAAATCTAATGCCAGAGTGGTTTGCTTTTCTTCATTTGTAAACAATTTGGTGTCTGAAGCTAGAATTATTGGATCCACACTTTATATAGAATATATTAGATTTTTAAATTACATGGCATTGTATATGTCACACTCCAGCAGGCTCATTCCTTAAAGGATAAAGTTAGTCATGAATGAAATTCTTGTACTAGAAACACAGATGCTTGATGAATATACAAGGGTAAGTAAGTGAAATATGTATTGCTGAAATGAGGAGGGAGCTGAGATTAGACAGCCTACCAAGGAGACAAAAAGGCTTCTCAAAACTCATTATTTAAAATAGAAGTGCACAAATGGTCACCTTTTATTGTATAGTCTAGCTTTTCATTTCATTTGCTACAAGGGTGGCCAAGAGGCAAAATGCCTGTTTTGACATATACCACTCAAGTGTGAAAGTAACCTTTTGCTTTAGTAATTTATTCAAGCTCTAGCATGGTGTTTTAATTGGCCAATGCTGCCCTAAATCCTACAGTCTGCCAAAGAATATCATACTTGTAAAACATAGTTTTGTTTTAATTTATTTCATTTTAATATAGCGTTAATATTAAATCTGTTTTACATCACAGTTACAATTAATGAGTATAATCAGTGTAAAAATTTGAATGGTAGTTGCAGCTGCTGTATGCTAGGGCTGTAAACATTTTGAATATTATAAAATATTTTCTAGAATTAAAAGGAGATGTGAATCCCAACTACAGTTGATATTGAGAAGTGGATTTTAAAATATTTCTGGCCCCTATAGTTTTTTTTTTTTAATGTTGATATAACTAATTTTTCTTTTCCCTCATTTTGTAATAATTTTTACCATTCAATTTCTAGCCAATATAATTACGGTACAGAAAATTTTTTTGTTCTTCTGACTTCAAATAAAATCAATTATGGTAATAATAAGGAGAGCAACACCAATTGAGAGCATATAGACATTTCTTAATCATCTTCTTTTTAAAAGTAGTAAATGACTATAAATGTTATTTAAAGATGTACATTAACCTTAAAAGGACTCATTTTAGTTCAACATTGGAAAAGAATGAGAGAAATAGTAAACACATGCTCCTCAGGAAGACTTTGTGACATAAAATTTGTCAGCTGTAGGGTAAGACTTTGTGTGCATAGCACTGATATTTTAACGCTGCAGTGGCCAATTATGTGTTATTTTTTACTTACTTGTTGAAATTTAGGTAGAGTTATCTTACACTGTGTTAGCAATCGACTCTTTTGCTGCCATGTAGGAAAGGGGAGTGTATTTAAGTATTTTAGAGAGTGTTAAGAAAGACTTAAGAAACTCATTGCGGGAGAAACAAAACATTTGTTTTGATATGAAAGTATGAATATTGTTACAGATATCAAGACACTTTCTTCAAATCTGAGTATTGACAATTTTTAAAGGTATTACAATCAAGCTCCCCCAGCCATGTTTTAAATATTCAGCGTATCTTTATTTTTAAGGAGTAAATTCAACCTGTTCTCTGTTGCTCTATGTAAATTATTCAAATTAAATTTATTGTTTTTTCCAAATTTTTAAAAATTTCAACTTTTTATATTTTTGTCTAATGCTGAAAACTGAAACTTAATTTGAACATAAGTCTGTCATTCCCCTAAAAATTAGCTCATTTCTCATCCTCACCTTGCTGCTGTTGGAAAAAGAAAAACTTCTGCTATAAGAGTAAATAGTTATCCCCCAGTGCAAGTTTCCATTCATACCTCATAGCCTAATCTAAATGTTACTATTTGAGTTTATCCTTTGGAGTTCCAATGCTGTGCGTCATAAGTATATAGTGCTAAGAACCAGATTCCAAAATCAGGGCTACAATATACAACATGATTCAATCACTGTAAACAGATGTATTTGGTTAGCTTGGGTAGTAAACATATTTAGCATATGGATTAAATTTGGGAAAAGTTGTTAATTATTTCATCTTTATTTTTCAGGTATGAGGAATCTAAAACCAATGATATTTTAAATTTCATCTTCTTTCACATCTAGCCCATGTAGTTACTCAATTTGGAATTTTGGTAGGGATGCCTTACTGATTCATATTTATAAAAATATTGTTTTTGTATTATATTACTTTAAGCAGTTTCATTATATTAAACAATATGTAAATATGGAAATAATTAAATTCCATTAAAACATTTAATATATTGAAAAGTACAATTATGCTATAAAATGAAAGTTCTTTATTCTGGGTGGTGGTACCCTATATAGTCTCCAGTACTAGCTCCAGAGCGCTGGGGGCAGGAGGAGATGCTTAGCCCCAGCTTCTGTAGTCCAGCCTGGGCAACATAGCGAGACCATGTCTTCTTAAAAAACTGCATATTATAAAAGTTGAATTTTAATTGTTATTTTTGCATATCATATGTTGGAAAGATTTTATGAGGTTTAATGTACAGATATAAACTATTAACTATTTATTTTGGTTAAAACATATAATGAAACACTTGGAAAATTAGAAAAATATACCGTATGAAAATTAGATTTTCATACTGTACCAGATTTGACCATAGGCCCCAGAATTGTACCAGATTACCATAGGCACATGCTGACATTTTTGTTTGAATGGTGTTTAAAGTTTTTATTGTGTTTTTAGAATTTCTTTTTGTTCATTTTTGTAAGCTTGCCCATTAAAGCTATTGTAATATTTCTAGGCGAATTTCTTTGTAAATCATAGTGTTTAGGACTGAATATTTTTAATACGATACATTTAGGGGGAAGAAAATTTCTGTGAAAACATTCTATTAATAAAAATAAAAATGCAGTATTTTTATTAATAGAATAATAAACTTAAAATTATTCAGTTTTATAATTTGGTTTATGGTTTGTATGAAGATACACAACAATTTTATGTATCTAGATTGTTGAAATGTTAATTTTCTTATTTTATAATTATGTGTAATACCAAAATTACCATTTTTGAATGTAAACTTTTGCCTATAATTCCAATTATTTCAATGAAATAAATTTAAGAAGGAGAATAATAGAATATTAGTAACTCTTTTAAAAATTAAAAATCTATTATGATGGTTAGTTTTATGTGTCTGCTTGGTTGGGCCACAAGATGCCTAGTTGAACTATTAAACATTATTTCTGGGTGTGTCTGTGTAAAGCACAGTTTGCTCAAACAATTGGGTAAGGCATTACCCAATCAGTTGAAGGCCTGAATGTAACAAAAAGGTGGAGGAAGGTTGAATTCCCCCTCTGCCTAACTGTTTCATCTGAGTTATTAGTCTCCTTCCTTCAGGGGTCTTTTTTTCTCAGTCCTTTAGACTGCAATCTGCACCATTTGCTTTCTGGCTCTCAGGCCTCTGAACTATACAAACAGTTTTCATGGGATTCCAACTTGGAGATATAAGGGCAGATTATGGACTCCTTAACCTCCACGATCACCTCCAAAATCACATGAACCAATTTCATAAAATAAATCTCATTCTATCTATCTGTCCATCATCTACCTTTCAGTTCTGTATATTTTCTATGGGTCATGTTTCTTTGGAGAACACTGATTACTACCTTAGATACCTAAAGTAAATATTTAAAGATATTTCTTCATTAATTTAAGATGGAAATTACATTACAGAAATCATGGTTATTTCTGTTGTTTTTCTTGCTTTCCTCATGATCTATTATCCTTGGTATTGTGTCATCATTTTCTTTATTCTGATTTGTAATGGCGTGTTCTAATACTTATTACAACATTCTATTTTTCATTAACATTTTGAGATTACTATCTTTTTTCTATTAATTTTACTAACATTTTTCAGATTAAAAGAAAACTCTCAGAATTATCTTAGTAAAATTAACTGGAAATTCTAAGTAAAATTTGGAAGATACAGATTTTATTCTAATGTTGTTTTTCATTCACATATATGCCTTTCATGCATTTGTCATTTCTATTTTTATTTTCAGTGTTATGTTGTTTTAAGTGATATAGCTATAACTTGTCAGAAACTTTGTCAAATGCTAGGTAAACACACCCACACACAAATATGCTCATCTTTATTGTTGAAAAATTTTCATTCCTGAATGAATAATTTATAGATAATATTTATGTAAACAAATACACTATTATGTGCTATATGTAATAAAAACTATATATGAAAAATGCAGAAATGGTATTCTGGGCTAAGGCACTATGATAGATTCTAAAATCAAAGTTTAAATTTAATTTTTTCTTTACCGCATCCTAACTTAGTAATATTAGTCAAATTATTTAACCTTTCAAACCTCAGTTTTCACAACTTAACTTCAGGACAATAGCATAGTGTATGTGTTGGTTAACATGGTGTTATGAATACAGACTTTCATCGTAGCAATGAGAGTGGTGGTGATGATGATAATTTAGATACCTTAGAGAACGATTTGAAATGTCATATAGATGGTACTAAAGGATAAGGATTAGTTTTCAAATATAGGAAGTATTCTGGAATACATGAAAAGATTCTCCTAGGAGACAATGTAAAGCTGAGTCAAAAACTATAAATTTACACAAATTACAGGAGGGGAGGTTGGTAGATATGAAATGGCAATTGGATATACTAAAAAGGCATGGAAATTTCAGATTTTTGTTTTAGAAAGTTTACTGATGGGCATATATTGAATATGGATAAAAAAGAAGCAACTTTGCAGATAAGGACTTCCGTTAGGAGATTACAATATTGTAGTAACCAACAAAAGAGATGATGGTGTCCTAAACCAAAGTGCTGTCAGCTAAAATAGAAGGAACAGATGGAATTTCGATGGGTTTAAGAAGGCAAATTCTCAAAATTCAAAATATTGAAGGTGAGAGAGAATAGAGTTGGAACTCATTCTTAACATTGTTACTATGATAAGTAGGTAAAAGTTCGTGCATTCAACCAAGAAACAAAACAAAACAAAAGCACTGGTTAGGTAGGAAGAAAATGATTTCAGTTTCCAATATGCTGAGCTCTAGATGTTTATTGGATATTAGGATGGAGTCATCTGTTAAGCTGTCTGAATCTCAGGAAGAAAGTCACTTGGGTGGCGGTATACACATGGGGTTTGTTAGTACACAGGTAATGTCTAAAGATAAATAGAAAAGCAACTAAGGAAATTGTCTACTCCTGTTCTTAGCCCACTTTTTGATGGGATTTTTTTTTTCTTGTAAATTTGAGTTTGTTGTAGATTATGGATATTAGTCCTTTGTCAGATGTATAGATTGTGAAGATTTTCTCCCACTTTGTGTGTTGTCTGTTTACTCTGCTGACTGTTCCTTTTGTCATTCAAAAGCTCTTTAGTTTAAGTTCTAGCTATTTATCTTTGTTTTTATTGCATTTTCTTTTGGGTTCTTGGTCATGAAATCCTTGCCTAAGCCAATGCCTAGAAGGGTTTTTCCTATGTTACCTTCTAGAATGTTCATAGTTTCAGGTCTTAGATTCAAGCCATTAATCCATCTTGAGTTGATTTTTATATAAGATGAGAGATGAGGATCTAGTTTCATTCTCCTACATGTAGCTTGCCAGTTACTCCAGCACCATTTGTTGGATAGGACATCTTTCCCCACTTTGTTTGTGTTTGCTTTGTAAAAGATCAATTGGCTGTAAGTATTTGACTTTATTTCTGGGTCCTCTATTCTCAAAAGAAGATATACAAAACAAATGACCAACAAACATATGAAAAAGTGTTCAACATCACTAACAGTCAGGGAAATGCAAATCAAAACTACAATGTGATACCACTTTACTCCTGGAAGAATGTTCAAAAAATCAAAAAATAATAGATGTTGGCGTGGATGCAGTGAACATGGAACACTTCTACACTGCTAGTGGGAATGTAAACTAGTACAACCACTATGGAGAACAGTGTGGAGATATCTTAAAGAACTAAAAGGACTGCAATTTGATCCAGCAATCCCACTACTAGGTATCTACCCAGAGGAAAAAAAGTCATTATATGAAAAAGATACTTGCACACCCATGTTTATAGCAGCACAATTTGCAATTGCAAAAAGGTGGTACCAACCCAAATGTCCATCAATCAGTGAGTGGATAAAGAAACTATGATATATATATATATATATATATCTCACTCACACACACACATACACACATACACACACACATATATCTCCAAACATAGTGTGTGTGTATATATAATATGTATATATATACACATACACATAGATATATATACACACACATACATACATGTATATATAAAGCCAAACAGTGGGAGCTATGCTATGAGGATGCAAAGGTATAAGAATGACACAGTGGACTCTGGGGACTCATGAGGGAAGGAGGCGAAGGACAAAATAATGCAAATTGGGTGTAGTGTATAATGCTCCAGTGATGAGTGCACCAAATACCACCCGTTCCCCAGTAACTTACAGAAATTAAAAAAAAAAAAAAATGCAACTAAGGAAATTGTTTAGAACAAAAGACAATTCAACATAAGGGAGAAGAACCTCACTAAAGATGGCTGAGAGAAATTGCAAATTTAAAAAAAAAACAGGACTTCGGATTTTATAACTAGGAGTTACTAACAAAAGCAGTTTAAGTGGAGTTGTGATAGATGAGGGTGGATCTAATATAGTGAATAATTAATGTGAGGTAGTATTGAAGAAACAAAATGTAGACTACGTTTTTGGAGGGTAGGGGAACTTTGATGTTTAAAACAAGAACAACAACAACAAAAAAAAAAAACAACTTTTTTTTCTACCCTAACATTTTTTCCACACCCTAACATTTTCTTTAATGTTAAAGAAGCTTAAACATGTTTAAAGAAATCTGAGAGGAAGGTGGCATAGGAGAGAGAGAGAGAATGTGTGATTAAAAATACTACACTGGAGCTGTGATCCTCAAAGGGTGTGAAGCTATGAGGCTGCCTACAGTAGTTTCACAGGGGATGGGCTTGTTGATAATTTACATTAGTAGGTTCCACAGCAGAGCTGAAGGTATGTGTATTGACATTTAAAATCTACTGCTCTAGAGAAAGACATTTATATTGTCTAAAAAGACATGAGAAGATTGGCTCCAGGATATAGATAAAAGAGCTAACATCCACTAAAAAAATAATAAAACAAAAGCAAAAAAATTCCCTCTTCTTCTTAGGAATAAAGAAACTAATTAAGAGTCTGTGTTTAAGAAGAAATGTTTTAGCTGAATAATATCTTCAGGAATTTCAGCCTTACGATTTTATTTTAAGTGATAACCTCTAGTATATAAAAATAATAGGAAAAAAGTTATGGGTTAAAACAGTTTGCACTAAGAATTCAGATATTGAAAATGACAAATTTAAATGATGCTGAGCCTCATCGTTTTTATTTTCCTCCACAAATACATACTGTTTAGAATGTTATAGGAGCAGAGAATATAGACAGGTAGAATAATCCAGAAGAGATACTTGCATGGTACACTGGAATGTGGGGGATGTAGTTTTGATTAGTTGATTTGGCAGACTATGTAATTTAGATGTGATCATGAAGAAAATAACAATTAGAAGCAGGAATATTGACCAGAACAATGGAGATGAGTTAAATGACTGAAGTGCCAATTAGATCAAAGTGTGTCAGTGAGAGAACACTGTGAGCAAACTGTTGTGAAGAGACTTGAATTTTGGAGATTGTGGAAAATAAGTTTCATTAGTTTGATCATAGTTCAGTTTCATGGAAGCAATAGATATGATACTTAATTCGGTTTAATGTTAAAAACAGGATTTGATCTAAGTTAATGGAAAATTAGTAAATTCTATATCACCTATTAATCAGAAGAATATAATATCAGTCACTATCTACGTTTTGAGAAATGTTGGGTGAAATATGAATAAATTCTACATAAATGACAAAAATGATAATAAATGTATGATAATACTAAGATAAAATTAGATGCCCAAATGATAGCATATTAAAAAATCAGTTTCAGATATATGCAAAACTTAAGCGTGAAGAAGGTAAATTATTTACAGTAAAAAATATAAAAAATTAAAGATCATCAGATAGAGAAGAATGTTTATAAAATAGCCAAATATGCAAAACATGGGGAAAATGATTGGCAAAGTTCACTGTATCAAAATTGTCTTTCTTAATGAAAATGTCATCGAAGTTGAAAGCCACTTTTTAGAGTACATATAGCTAACAAAGGTTATTTGGGGCAGATAAAGTACCCTAATATACTTACACTGTTCAGCAATTCAAGTCCTAGAGCATGTCTTAAGACTGTTCCTCTTGAGATTTTTTTTTTTGAGAGACGGAGTCTCCTTTGTTGTCCAGCCTGGCATCCTGGCATGCTATTGGGCTCACTGCAACCTCCACCTCCCGGGTTCAAGCAATTCTGTGCCTCAGCCTCCTGAGTAGCTGGGATTACAAGTGTCTGCAACCACACCCGGCTAATTTTTTGTATTTTTTTAGTAGAGTTAGGGTTTCACCATCTTGGCCAAGCTGTTCTCGAATTCCTGACCTCCTGATTCACCTGCCTTGGCCTCCCAGAGTGCTGGGATTACAAGCATGAGCCACTGCACCCGGCCAAGATTGCTTTTAAGTTTCCATGAGTAGTGGTATTGTTTTGAATACCATGGCAGATGAGAGAATAGAGCTTTTCCAACTTTAAGAATGTATAACAACTATCTCCAGAACTTGTTTAAAATGTCAGTTACCAATCAAAGAGATTCTATCTTATGAATTCTGAATTGTGCTTAAAAAATTTACATTTGAGAATCAAGTGAATATCAGTGTTTGAAAATAGAATATAACCGTGATATCTAAATTCATTTTCATTATCAACAGCCGTCAGGAAGCCTTGTATCTCTCAACAACTTTTAAAAGTCATGAATACATTTTCCAGATATAGTAAAAATCAGTATACATATTGTGTTTGTATATATACTATACACATACACACATATAAGTGTGTGTGTGTGTATGTTTATATATATACATATATACACATATATGTACATACATATATACACACACATATGTATACACACATGCATATACATATATATGCATATATATATACATTTTTTTTCCCCCACAAGGCATCTGTTTCATAAATATTCAGCGCAGTGGTTGCCTCTGGAGACAGGTGGGGCAAATGTGTAGGGGCACATAAAGAACACTTCATTCCCTAGAAAGTATTTTTTTAATTTTATTTGTTATTTAAAAAAGTAATATTTTATGCTTTTGTATATAATTAAAGGAAAAACTAACTGAATATATACACTGATCTGTATGTTTTCAAGACAGTAGTAGTCACAAGACATAGCTATAAAGACATCAAGATTAAAAAGCAGCCCATCAAAACTTTTTTTGGTTTAAAATCAACTGAATCCCATTTTTGCTAGTTAAAATTGTGTACAATTGTATTAAGGAATACTGGGCAACTTCCATAATTTCTGATGGGTCATAGCAGCAAGTTGTGCATCCAGGAACCACCTTCCAAATCATAATGCAGCTGCCAAGCCCCAAATAGCTTGAACAGCCAACAGGATCATCCCTTATCACTGTGCCTCATCACTCCAGAAGTTTGCCTTCCTGTAGTTGTTGCCAGAGGCAGATTTTAGCCATCTCACTTGTTTCATCAACTTTTAACTCAAGGACTGGGTGGATTATTTTATTGGTGCTATTATTTCATTTTATGTATGCTGCAAAACCATGTACCAATTGCAAAAAAAAAAAAAAAAAAAAAAAGTAATAATCAACATTTTAAGTTCCAATAATTGGAAGCTGTCTCTCTGAGAATCATAATGTAAGGATTTTCCCAAAGACAGAAAAGCTGTTCATTTTCCAGGTAACTAGAAAGAATAACAAATCTTTACTATAAGCTGTATTCATGACACAGACACCATCTAGATTTTCAAAAAGAAATTGTCACAGAACTTTTTTTCTTTCCACGTGCGTGTTTATAAACCTGAGTTTGTCAATCTCAGCAGCATCGATATTTTGCACCAGATAATTCGTTACTGTGAGCACTGTCTTGTTCATTTTAGAATATTGAGAAGCATCTCTGGCCAGTAACAGTTCCCTGTCTCCCTCAGATGAGACAGACAAAAATATTTCTATTTATTGACAAATGTCCTTTGGGAGGACTAAATTGTCTCAGTTAAGAACTGATGCTATAAAGTGATGTTCACCAGCTCAGCTTCACAGTAACAGACATCATGGAGGATATAATATGTAATCCCAGTCCACAGTACATACATTTAACCTATTTTAATGCTCACATGGGTTGTACAGTTTTTAACCCAATCCAATTATGTTCAAGTAGAATTTAAACTTCATCAGTTAAGGGCATCCATCATTTTATGACATGGTCATGAAATAAGTGCAAGCCAATAAATTAATAAATGTAACATCCTTCTTAAGAGTTTAGAATTATACTGCATGAGCACAAACACTGTTTCTTATTTATTATCTCTGGGACAGGGTACAGATTACTGTACCTCAATTTTTTTTCTCGGTAAAATGGAGATTTAAAAAGTAAATATGTCAAACACTTAGTATGAGAATTAACTTGTGTAATCTACACAGGAACTAAATATATTTTTTTACTTCAGTGACGGCCGGAAAATCTTTGTCTCCAAAACTGATGCCTTTTCTGAACTACAGAGTCATATAGCCACCTCTTTACATAATGTATCCTCAAATTTGACTTTGCCAAAAGAGAACATCTGATATTTTCCCTCCGCACTTGCTCCCTTCCAAGTTGTTCCTATCTTAAAACAGATACTGTTATACCCAGTTGCTCAAGCCAATAATCTGAGTTATCCTTGAGTCGTTTTTTGCTTTACTTCTCACCTGTAACCATCACTACTTTCTATGAACTGTGATTCCAAAATATGACCCGTAGAAACCCATGTCTCTTCTTTTCCTACCACTATCTTTGTCTAAAATATCCCTTATAAACTAATGCAAATTTCTTTACTTGGCTCTGTGCTTCCATTCCTATTACTTTATAATCCATTTTCCAGAATCAAACCAGAGTAATTTTTGAAAATGTAAATATGAATTTGTAATTTTCCTACCTAAAACATTTCAGTGTTTCTTTGTAGTATTTAAAATAAATTTAAGCTTATCCCTTTGCTAATAAATGTGTTCACATATTTGCTATCTCTCTGGCCATTACCTACTTCCTTTTCTTAGTCTTGATCAATATATTTCAGCAAATCATCTTTTCTGTTTACGAGCAGTCCTGCTGCACTGCACAACTACAGGGGGCATCAGTCATCCTACTTAAAATGCACCTTTGAGTCTTTTTGACAGCTGGTCTTGCATCTTCTTAAAAGAGGTTTTTGTTAAAGCTGGCTTACACCTGTCAATGAGATCTGAGCTAAATTGTTACTATATCAGACTTTTCATGATCATCCAAATATAAATACCTTCACAGTGACAATAACATAATTGTACAGAATTTTAATTTTATGCATATACTGTATGTTTTATGTATATGTGTATATAAATTGATTAAATTATTTGCTTGTCTGCATCTCTGAAGTAGAATTCAAGCTCCACTAACAAAAGAAATTTGTCTGGCTTTTTTTACATATATCATAGGTAAGTAGCATAGTGGCTGGTATACAGTGAGACTTAATATTTGTTGAAGAAATGAACAAAGATTAAAGTCTCTTGAGGAATGGAGGAGATTTTTCATAATTATAAAATTCTATGATATATCCTATCCAAAGAAGAATTTTACCTAGAGGGCAACCAAGTAGTAATCAAGCCTTCTGATTTTACAGACCAAGAGAATAAAAGATAGTAATAAACCTATAGTTTCTGATATTTAATTTGCAGAATAAAGACATAAAAACAAACAAAATAAGTTCCATTTATTATTTGTTATTACCAAAAATGTAGGAAGGACATAATCTCCAACACAGGATAGTCTTTTAATTTGAATTAAATGTCATAGAAACAATTATTCACATTGTGTGTGTTTTTTCACATATTTTCTCTGCAAACTAGTGAAAGCTTATTTACAAACCAATGGTCCAAGTTTGGGAAGTATTGGTTGAAAGTAGAGAATATAATTCCTTAATTTATACTGAGATTTGTCAATTCCATGTGCCTTTTACGGAGCTGGCACAGGTAGTTTTGCCATCTCTGACTCAGAGAACTGGAGTCTTTGTAAAGTCTTATATTTTCTATCTTTGAACTTTGCCTCTCTTACTTTGAATACCTCTGGTTTATGAAGTGTTCCATGTCTTGCCTGATCCAATTATGTCATATGCAAACTGCCTTTCCCAACCTGTTTTACATAACTTCAACAACCACTAGAAATACTAGCTGCTGATACTTGTTTGACAGTAGTCTGGATCCGGCAATGAAAGTAGAGATGCTCTTTGAAAAAGGTGACTGCGAGCCTAGCTCTTGAAGGTAATTGAGAAATAATCTGATTTGAGGAAAGAGGTAGATAGCTATATTCAGCGAGCAGACAAAAGGTAACGGTATGTGCAAGACACAGAGGTGGAACTTAATGAGTCATGTATAGGAAATGATATAGAAATTTACTTGCCAGGGGAGAAAAAGACTTCAGATGACATTTCAATCTTTTATTTTTCTTACTTATTTTCTTTGCCTTGACTTTTTTTTAAGAAGATTGAGCTGGAGAAGAAATATATGGGTCCACAGTTCTGATTTGTTTTGAGACACAGTACTCCAAAATCAATCTCTACATGCAGAAGCTTCTTCATGTCCTCACAAAGGAAACAGTTTTATACAATCTACATTTTATACATCACTCAAATACGGGACAATCATTTTGGTTTTTTTCTGAGCTTGCTACAGCAGGTTTCTCTATTCTTATAAAAGCAAAGAGGATTTGAATGATTCATCTCTCACCATTTAGATGGCACACACACATAGATGTGGCAGCTAGGCTCCTGCTCCCCAGGCTGAAGATTAAATGATGTATTTGGTTTATGACGGATATCACTTATAACTGTTGCTGCTGTAGATGTCGCTGTCTCCTTAGCCTCTTATATACTCAGGAAAATGTTTTTCTGGATTGTTTATCTGAATATGATTTGTAAAAGACTCAGTAAGCAAATCAAATAGTACTTTCTGATTTTTTAATTCCAGCAATATTCTTTCAGGAAAGAAGGTATCTTTTCTATAATGGTATACTTTTATTTAAACATTGAAAAAAGATAAAATAACTTTCCAGTAATTTCTCTTCCCCCAATATGCTCAGTCATGAGTTAGTTCATGAGTTAGGACTGACTTAAAATATTGTCATGATTGCCCTTTGGTTTTCTACATCATTTTAAAGTCCAAGTTTCTTGCATGTAGCAGATTTTAATTAAAACTGACATATTTGGCTCACGCCTGTAATCACAACACTTTGGGAGGTCAAGGCGGTTGGATCATCTGAGGTCAGGAGCTCAAGAGCAGTCTGGCCAAGATGGTAAAACCACATCTATACTAAAAATACAAAAATTAGCTGAGCGTGGTGGTAGGCGCCTGTAATCCCAGCTACTTGAGAGGCTGAGGCAGGGAATTGCTTGAACCTAGGAGGCGGAGGTTGCAGTGAGTTGAGATTGCCTCACTCTACTCCAGCCTGAATGACAGAGCAAGATTCCATCTAAAAAACAAAAGCAAAAAAAGGAAAGAAAGAAGAAGCAAATTGGGCTGGCCGTGGTGGCTCACG
>NW_016809749.1:1379863-1386722 GCF_001698545.2 Rhinopithecus bieti
TATATATATATATATTTGACTTCTTTAGTAAAATCTCTTATAAGGACAATGAGGAACATTTTGTCAATCCCATCAATTTACTTTCTCCAGATAACACACAAATATTCTTTTTTTCATGGTTGCACTGAATTATCTATTTTACAAAGGAGTTTGCTGTACTCATATAAATTGAATTTTACTCTTTAGGTAAATACATTGTCATTGAAGCTAATCCTGCTTCCCATATGATTTACTCTCTTGTGCTCTTGTTATTTACTTTCGTGGCTGGCACATTTTTTCTTTAAACTAATATCAAAACAAAAGTGGCAGCATATACATGTAAAAATAAAATTAAAAGAAATAAAACATAAGTAACTAGAAATGAAATTAACATCATGTCTGAGGTCATTCTTCTAACTAATGAATATTTCATGCATTCTCCCATCTCTATCACCCACATCTGATATTATAAGCTTTACAATCTCTAAGCTTTCTTAATGTCATTTTACCTACTATGTCTTTCCAATGCCTATCCAGGTTGGAGACTTTAACATCCATTTTGATTAATTTTATATAGATTAACCTCTTAATTGTTTCATTCTTCTGAACTCATTTCATTTCATTCTTCTGAACTCTGAACTTATTTCAGCAGGATGACAACCAACGTTACATAGTCCATGTTTTAAACTTCAGTCTCATTAGAAATAGACACCATCAGTATCAAATTATAATCTCTCTTTTATAACAAGTTGTTGTTTTCTACTCTTACGTCCTATACTCACTCCTTCTCCCCTAAGCCCTAGAGTCAATCAAATGAAAGGTCCTGACATATCCGTCTTCTAAAATCCCCCAAACAACCTCTCTTTACAATACTCCCTGGAATTTTGATTATTCATTTTCATTCCCAGAACAGTCACATCTTGATTATAGTCTTTTCCTCTCCAAATCTTTCACCGCTTTGAGTTCAGTCATCTGTAAAATGCTAAGCTAATAGTGGCAGCTCTCTGATTAAAACCCTTGGATAGCTATCCATTCTCTTTGTCTAAATTATTTTTAAATATCTTAAATAACTGTCATGTTCTTTTTATTTTAATTTCCTCTGTCAAAACATAAGATTTCCTTATTGTTTCCTGATTAATAAGAACTTAGCTTTCCTGTGTGAGCTTAGATGGAAAATTCTATGAGAACATAGTCTAACTTACTAACGCTAGAATAAATGACACTCAGATGTTCTTTAATCCTATGTGTCTTATTTTATTATAGAAACTATAAATCATTTTTACACTAAGGTACTCTAATTTTGGGTAGTTATATTTTTCTTTTAATCTGCATTTGTTCACATGTTAAAATATAGTTTCATTTTACTTAATGCATTCTTTAGCGCTGCAGTTTAAAAACACTTTTTAGAAGCCTTCTCTAATCTCCTCAGACTATACCAGATTCATTTTATAAATACTTTTATAGATATCAGAATTTATTCTCAAGTTACAATCTATGATTATGTATTAATATAAATGTGTGATTAATGTTTGCCTCCTTGATTATACACTTAAGTTCACCAGGGTAGGAACTGAATCAGTTTTGCCAATTATTGCATACTCAATATGTAACATTGAGTCTTACAATAATAATAGATATGTATTAACTATTTTGTTATAAATGCATAAATCATTTTATTGGATTTCAAATTTAAGTATTGGTGAACTGCTTAATTCACTAAAAATATGTTAAAATCCTTTTGTGTCATGATTCTGCTTATAAATAAGATACAATAGGTCGTGGCTAGCTCAAGCTCCTATGACAATTTGTTTTGACCCTAAAATGGCAGTTTCATATGGTTCAGCTGTTAAAAAAAAAATCAATTATAACATTCTCTTTTAATGATATCGGAGAGCTGTGAATGCTATGAGGATTAGATAAGTAAATGTTCCAGACAACAGAACTTTTTCATATCAGTTATAAAATTCTATTTTAATGATATCAGAGAGCTGTGTATGCTATGATGATTAGATGAGTAAATGTTCCAGACAATAGAACTTTTCTAAAAGAAGTTAATGTACTTCTCTGGGTGTTCATTAATTCTTAGCATAGGCTGAACATTGGAATTTTTCAGACAGAAAATATGTGTTAGGAGAAGAAGTGATGAATCATTAACACAAAACTTCATGGTCATGTGAGCCTGATGGTAACAATTGGAAACTAGAAAGAAAGGAACTAACTCATCATAGTCAGTTTTTTCCATTGAACATTTGTTGAGCTCTGATGTTGTTCAGGAGACTGGGGAACTAGATTGAAAGTTTGTAAAAGTACAGTAGATCTCTCACATCTTAATAGGGCTTAGGAAAGTAAGACTTGTTTGGGAGAGTATTTGTCTCAAGCGCAACAATTTTCTTTCCCTTGAGATATATGCTAGATTTTGAACTTCTTGGAACAGAAGGAGATCTTGGTTTGTAACCTCTGAAGGACAGAGCTATATCTGTCATGACATTTTAGCGATAGAGAGATAGTGACTCATTTCGCTGGGAGAGTAATGCCTTAACAATAAGGGTAAACTTGAGATGGGCTGACTTTCACTAAAAGTGCAATATAGCCTAATCCAACACAGTTTCTGATTGCTTTAGATAATAAGATTAAAAAGACACTATGTCTGGTGAAAGATTAGATCTTCTGGAATTTTTTTTCACTATTTTCAACATGTAATAATTTTTAAATGATATGGCATATGAAAAAAGAAAAACAATACCTAACAACCAAAAGCAAAAGCAGATAATGATTGTAGAACATACAGATAGTCCAGTTACTGAAATCAACAGATAATATATTTGAAATAACTATGATAAATGTATTAAAGAAAGTAGAGGAAACATTTAGGACAAAAGTAGACCCCAGGATATAGACTTACAAAAGACAATAGAAATCTATTTTAAAAATAAGAAAATGAACATTTCAGACTGAAAAAATGTAAAATTAAGAATTCAGTGGATTGATTTAACAACAAATGTAAGATTAGTAAGCTTTAAAACAGGGCAATAAAAAAAAAAAGTATTTTAATAAATGAAAAGAATAGACCATAAGAGATATGTGGGTTACACCAAATGATTTAACTTCTGTTTGATTTGGAATAAGACAAGATAAATGATTTGGCAAAAACAATATTTGAAGAGATAATGGTTGAGAATTTTTAAAATGGATGAAGTGTATCAACACTCAGATTCAAGAAATTAGCAAAACCCAAACTCAATAAAAGTCACACCTAGGCACATAATAGTCAACCTATTAGCAATCTAGGGAAAAGCTCAAAAGATGCTGGAATAAAAAGACATACAAAGGGCCAAAAATATGATAGATCACTGATTACTAAACAGAAACACTGGAAGCCAGGAGGCAACGTAAGACATCTTTACAGCAGTGACAGGAAGTCTGCAAAAACCTCTAATTTTCTAGTCAGTAAAAACATCCTTTAAAAGTGAAAATGAATTTAAAAAATTAGACTCAGAGGATACATTTACAGGTTCGTTATATGTGTATATTGTGTGATGTTGAGGTTTGGGTTTCTAAGGACCCCATCACCCAAGTAGCCAGATTGGTAGTTTTTCAACCCTTTTCTCCCGCTCTCTATCCCCCTTTTGGAATCCCTAGTGTTTATTTTTCCCACTTTTGTTTCTGTAATTGTCTGTAATACAGAATGTTTAGCTATCATTTTTAAATGAGAACATACGGCATTTAGTTTTCTATTTCTGTGTCAATTCAGCCTCCAACTTTCATCCATGTAGCTACAAAGGACATAATTTCATTTTATTTTATTTTGTTTTATTTTATTTTATTTTATTTTTTTATTTTATTTTAATTGAGACAGAGTTTTGCTCTTGTTGCCCAGGCTGGAGTGCAGTGGTGCATTCTTGGCTCACTACAACCTCCACCTCCCAGGTTCAAGTTATTCTCTCGCCTCAGTCTGCTGAGTAACTGGGATTACAGGCCTCCACCACCATGCCCAGCTAATTTGTGTATTTTTACTAGAGACAAGGTTTCACCATGTTGGCCAGGTTGGTCTTGAACTCCTGACCTCAGGTGATTCACCCACCTTGGCCTCCCAAAGTGCTGGGATTACAGGCGTGAGCCACTACACCTGGTCAATTTCATTCTTTTTTATGGCTGTGTAGTATTCCATACTGTATATTCACCACACTTTTTATTTTCTTTATCCCATCCACTGCTGATGGGCGCCTGGGTTGATTCCATCTCTTTGCTATTGTGAACAGTGTTGTGATAAGCATATAAGTGCTTATGTCTTTTTTGAATGATTTATTTTCCTTTGGATGTATACACAGTAATAGGATTGTTGGGTCAAATGATAGTTTTGTTTTTAGTTCTTTGAGAAATCTTCTAGCTATTTTCCACAGTGACATAACGAATCTACATATATATGCATATGTATGTATTATAATACAATGCAAAATACCCGTTAATCCTTAACATAGCTTATGGCACAATAGCACTGCTACATTGCCCAGATATTTATTTTCCGTTGTTACTCCAACATTTTAAAACCAGATGTGTAGGATGATGGGGAATCTATATCATTATACTAAAACAATAATGGAAAGGATGTAAAATATATGAGATATTTTAAATATACAATAATTTATAGAACTAGTTAACATCTTAGTATATCTTAGTATAACAGATCTGTTTTGACACTTTATTTTGTTGAAATTGAATTTTAACAGGACTGTAGTTTTACAATTGTGGACACCGGTCATTGTAATTTTTAAAATAATCTCTGAAAAAAGTTATTATCCTTGAAAATTGATCTATAACTATGTTTCATAACCTCTTCGAGTCTCCTATTAGTTTGCAAATCTCATATACCAACAAAATACACTGAACATACCACATCATGTTCTCTGAGCCCCTGCAATTCATCTATTAGATCAAAGTACCCTATGAATTAAACTAGCTGTATCATACTTACTAATTACTTGATTTTGGACTTAATTTTGCTTAATGATTCTCATTCATATAGTTAGCCATAATTAATGTCCCCTGATATGTTAAATTATTATTTAACTCATCTTTTACTTCTTTCACTAAATTTCAGTGTTATCCATGTTTTCTGCTTCTCTATCATCTATCTGCTTCTCCTTTTAAAATGATCAATTCCCTTTTGGCTTCAAAATTTCATTAGTCTCCCATTCCACTGTGACTGGAACATTGGCTGACTTAATGATTCATAAAATGAATCTACTGGTTAATCGCTGATAATGGCAATCTATATCAGAAAATATTTAGCAGACTCAAATTGTGTAAAAAATTACATTTTTGCCTTAAAGAAAATTTACTAGAAGTTTTAGCAATATTGTTTTCTCTGTAAAAACAAGGCTTATATTACCTAGAAAGCATCTTTATCTTGAAATGTTCTCTTATCTTTCAATTTTTAGATGAAATTTATTTGACAAGTAATTGTTTGCCAAATACTATAGGACAATCATGTATGATAGCACAACAATGAAGAGCAAAATAAAAGTTTTCCACTCATAAACCTAGTAATCTAGTTGAATGTGACAGACTTTGCTGTTTTACCTAGTTACTAGGATTCTTACTTAAGTAATAAGAATTTGTGCATTTGTATTTCAGATTAAATTGTTTACTTTCTTTCAAAATAAATCATTCCATTTTAAAGTCTTTAATTCCATGTAATAGTCTTTTCTCCCCTTTATTAGGATTTTGTACCATTTATGTCTGTTGATACAACTAATAATTTGCTTTCTAGATATTGTGATCTTTCTGTGTATGTTAAAATCTGTTTTAGGGTTGAGGTCTCAACAGACCAGATCAAACCAAAATGGAGTCACTCGTACTAAATGTTACATAATCAAACTGAGACTTTAAGGAAACATAGATCCTAAAACAGACCAGATTTTGTTTTCTCTCTTATAAACAAGACATTTCAGTATAAGGAGGGACACTTTACTGTAACCCTTAAAATAATAATAATAAAAATAACTTAAAGTCCTTATTCCCAATTTGCAAAACACAGTGTTCTATTGTTTGCCAATGGGTGTCAAGACCAAATAAGTACTTATGATGGTGATACGGACATCAATGACTAAAGTTTTTGTCACTCTCTCAAAATTGACAAGATGATCAAAAGTGGGGAATTTTTAAATCAAGTTTAGTTTAAAGCCGCCTTCTTAAATATTTTAAGTTCATCCTAAAAGTTTTTTTGTACATCCTGAACTGTAACAAGTGGAGGTCTAAACAGACTGTAGCCTATACTTGTGCCAGTCACCAAGTTTTGGCCAATCAAATGTAGCAAATGGTTTCCATACAAATAAGGCAAACATTTATCTGTAACCAATCCAGCTGTTTACCTGACTTCTGTTTTCTGTATATCACTTTCCTTTTTCTGTCCATAAATCTTCCACCACGTGACTGCCCTGGAGTCTCAGAGTCTATTCTGGCTCAGGAGGCTGCCCCATTCACAACTCATTCATTGCTCAATTCAACTTCTTTAAATTTAGTTCATCTGAAGTTTTTCTTTTCTTTTTTTTTTTTTTTTTTTTGAGATGGAGTCTTACTCTTATCACCCAGGCTGGAGTGTAGTGGAGCTATCTCTGCTCACTGCAACCTCCACCTCATGGGTTCTAGCTATTCTCCTGCCTCAGCCTCCTGAGTGGCTGGGATTACAGGCATCTGCCACCATGTCTGGCTAATTTTGTATTTTTAGTAGGTTTCACTATGTTAGCTAGGCTGGTCTTGAATTCCTGACCTCAGGTGATCTGCCAGCTTCAGCCTCCCAAAGTGCTGGAATTACAGGTGTGAGCCACCACCGTGCCTGGCCTAAACTTTTTCTTTTATCAAATACATCCCATCTGAAAAA
>NW_016809749.1:1390521-1421485 GCF_001698545.2 Rhinopithecus bieti
AAAAAAAAAAAAAAGCTTTACAAATTGCTTATATTTTCCCACAACTTTTTCTCAGATTATTAATGTGACATTTGTATAGATTCCTTCTTTGTAACATAAAATATGAATATTTATTATTATAGCTTCAGTTACCCTTTCCTGACAGATATTTTGTATCTTTAAAAAATAATTTTTGCAATTTAGTTTTCATCAACTCACTAAGAGCTCCATCTGCTTTCTTGGTTACATTGTGCATATTTCACAAAAATTATATTCTATTTGAAAATACATTTTAAAATACATTCCCTATACACTACTTTTGGTGTTGGATTATTCAAAATGACACACAGAAACACTGGCCCTAATTATATATAGATATGACTATATGCCAATGTTATTTTAAAGGACATGCATGGTGGTTAGAGTAACATTTGTGGAAACATTTTATTGTTTTTAAGATTATGATGTGAATATATTATTTGTCCAGTATTGTGCTAAGTATGAAGAAATATCAGATATGACTCTACTTTCCAGAGAAATTAGATGTTGTGAAACATAAGAAATATTTGACACTATATAGACAAGGTTTATTTTTTAAAAGTTCCATAGTGGGCTTTATTTTTCTGGGTAACATGGATTCATTTACAAATCTTACAAGCATCATAGACACCTGGCATTTTGAAATGTCTTTCAGATTGATTTTTTTTAATTACCAGTATGGCTATTATTGTCTAGAACATATGAATTATAAAGCCTATTCTATTAGTTCTCTCAAGTTCTGCTATTTTCTAACTCACTGAAAAGAAATCTGTCCCCAAATCTACATTCATTATGCTCTAATATTTTTGAAATATATATTACACCAAATATACACAAAATCCTCTGGTTTTCCTATCTATTGTTATTTAGTGCTACCATACCACCCTACTCTCTCTACTGTCTCTGTAACATTTTTCTTCTATTGTATCTAATTCTTAATTTTTATTCTAATTGTACTCATTATCACACTTATCTACAGTGATCATTTCTGTCTTGTCGACTAACCTCAAATGCCTACACTATTTATGAGTTCTTGCTTCTTTTTCACTATTTTATGATATATTTATGTTTCAAGGCTGAGAACACATTCTATGACAAATCGTTAAAATATTAAAAGAACATATTTGACTAACAATTCAAGATAATAGAAAATACATCAACAGAAGCACACAATAACTGCCAACTCAGTAATTTCTAAATGATTCAGGACAGGGAGTGGTTACTTTCTGCCCCCCTGCCCCCCCAAAAAAAGAAGGTGTCATTTGTTACAATCATGGGTGATACAGTCCTTGGTTTAGCACTTCTTGGCCCAATGGGCATTTTTTTTTTTTTTTTTTTTTTGGCTAGTTAATCATGAGAGGGAATGAACATATGTCACTTAGTGAAGGCTTCAAGACTTTGTTCTGCTTAGGTATTTCTGTAATAAACTACCCCAAAATGTATCAGCCTTAAAGCTTTTATTATAATTCCCAATTTGCAGGTCAAGAATTCAAACAGAGATTGGGTGGGAAATCCTTCAGTAGCTTTTAGCTGGCAATAGGTATGGTTGGAGGGTGTAACATGGCTTCATTTACATATCTGGCTACTTGGCAGAGATGGTTGAAGGGCTCAAATGTAATACATGGCAAAGCTATTACTCAAAGCTCCTATAGATGACCTTTACAGCATAGCATTATCACAATAGCTGGAATTCTTATATGGTGTATCAGAGGTTCTTGAGGGATGGTTCTAAGACATCAAGCTTTAGGACATCTTCTAATCTGGACTTGGAACTCATACATGTTCAGTTTTGCAATATTCTGTTTATCAGGTAAGTGACTAAAGCCAACCCAAATTCAAAGAAAGGGCGCTAAACTCCGTCTTTTAATTAAAGTAATAAGAAAAAGATTTCAACTCTCTTAAATCTGCCACAGAGTGATTGCATGATTCATCATATTTCATTTATTCAGCTCTTGAAATAATGAAAGCACATGCTAAGAGTAAGCTTTCATTTGCCTAGGTTCTTGAGTGTCTACATTGAGAAAATAGCTCTAGCGACTGAGATTGGAAATGTACTATGAACGAGAAACTTCCATGTTGTTAAGTCACAAATTTGAGAGGTAATTGGCAACTGCAGCATAATTAGGTCATCGTAAATGCTAGTGAGTACTGTTAATGGATCTGGACAGCTAGACAGTAAAAAAAAGGTCAGGCTTTGAAGTCACTCAGAGCTGGGCTCAGTCACATCTTTACTGAATGACCTTTGTGAGTGAGCACTGGAAGAAAATAATAGAAGGTGTCTTTAGGAGGAAACAGGACGTTAAGTAAACGACTGACAGGAATAGAAGCTTCTGAAAGTTGATAATTAGTGATAAATATCTGGAATGCAAAATAAGGTCATTTTTTTTCCATTTGAAAACATCAAACTTTAGCTCCAAACAATAAATAATTCATTAGTCTGTTCATTATAGGAATGTAAGAGGACTTGAAGTAATGTTCTAGTTGACCATCAGCTAAGTAACTCACAGGGTGAAGACCAAAGACAACTAACTCAGTCATTTGAGTGGCAATTACACCTGCAATAGAAAAAGCCTCCTTTCTCTCCTTTCAGTAACCAGTAAACACATAGAGAATTATTTATCATTTAATGCATGTTTGTTTCTACTCACAGTTTTGTCTTCTGTGCATATTTTCATATACTTTCAAAATGAGGATTGCCTTGGACTTCTTTTTATTCTCCACAGAACTAACACAAGGTAGGCACATACTAGGTCACCTAGAAAAACAATTTTAATAGCATAAATTACAGAATGTTATATTATTTTATCTGAAATAGATAAAATTATCTATCAAAATAGATTGTGACTAATATCTAGGATCTGTTAGTCAGAATCACTTCTCTGGAAAATTGTGAATAAACTTTTGTTCTCTTTTAAGAACATAAATGCATGAGATATTAAAACATGAAGTTTTAGGCTAAAACAGATAGAAAAACATTTAGACTTTTTCAGAAAAGAAAATACAGTATTTTAGTTTTGTTTAAATGGACTTTCAGAATATGCAGAGACATACAAAGAGAACTTAAGAATTGAGGCAATTTTGTGGTTTGAGGCTTGAATTATCTGGATAATTGCTTCGATTTTCCACCTCACTACACATGGGAACACACACTGAACACACACATCCTCACACACTGGAAAAAAATAGTTTTTCTTTTTTATTCATGGGGGAAAAATAAACTAAATGGTAAAATCTTAATATTATTAGCATTATGAATACAATTTAATCTGCATGTTTTATTGATAAGTTTTAGGCAGATGTTCTAAAGCTATTCAAATTCAGAATTTTGAATTCAAGGCAATATTTGCTCTTAAAAAACAAATGGTTTTAAACCCTGCAATCTTCATTTCTGAATTGAAATGGAAATGGAGCACTGCAATCTGCAGGGAGGTGAAGGAATGCTCATAGTTCATTAAATAATGTGAGTAGTAATGAGGTTTACACAAATCAAACAGTGTGTTAGGTAATTGTAATGTTGCTTTGTGGTGAACCACCTGTCAGGAAGTACTTCCAGCCGAAGGCTCAATCTGCTCTTATGCCTCCAGACGATTTCTAATTAGTGTAAGCTTCATCTGTGGCAGACTACTAGAAAATAGAGAAAAAGTTATTTGTATACCTCTTTTTTTCTCTGGGATGAAGGAAAATAATTGCTTTATTTCAAGTATGTACTTTAATTTTTAAGAAGGCATTTGATATGCAGGCTTTGCAAAAGAAAATGTATGCATATACTCAGTCACTAGAAACAGACACTCACTTAAAAAAACAAAATGTTTCAGAATCGATTAGCACCACCGAATCCTTTCTTTACCTTGACCCAGAGGGAAAAAGAAGAAGTTTTAAATCAGAGAGATAGAAGTAAAGGAGGTGGTGGAGTAGGGGGGAGGGAGAGAAGGAGAGAGGCAGGAAGAGAGGGAGGTATGGGGATGGGAGATGGAAGCAAGGCAGGAAGAAAATGGGGAGGGAAGGAGACTAGTAAGAATAAGAATGGAGAAGAGATTTCAATCTATGTCTCTATTATTTCTAATATTTTGAAAATCCTCAATATCAAATAGATCTATTTGATATTTAATCAAATAGAAAAGTTCATGTAAAGCTTCCTATTGACAATATATACTTTATCTATATATATTAGCTATATAAATATTATATATTGTATTGAACAAAGCTTAATCCCAAGAAATAACAAACAATACCCACAGTTAGAATTTACAAAATTTATATTCAGTGATTTATATTACATAAAAGAATCACCAAATTTTATATTGTATTTCCAAACTAGATACTCTTAGAAAAACCAACAACTTTTCCACTAAAAACCTTTAGGACAATAAATAGAATTAAAAACTTAGGCTGATTATTCTACAGTTACTGCAGTCACACAGATCTCATAATTTGAACCTTAAAGGAACAGAAGTTTAGTGATTAAATGCTTGGCCTTTGCTGTTAAGGCTTGATTTCACATCAGAGCCCTGAAATTTATCAGCTATGGTCCTTTAGGTAAGGTCATGGAACTTTCTCAGGGTAGACTTTCTAATTTGAATAGTAAGAATGATAATCACTAATTCATAGATTGTGTGGATTAAAAGAGGTTGAATAAAATGCATTATTCCATTTTTCCACCCTCAAGATGATCTTACTTTTAGCTAATTAGCATCCTCAAGTTTCCAAGGTCCTTGTTTTTAGGTTTATATATTTTATTCCACTCCATCAATATTAAAACACATTGGAATTTTCAGACTTACTTTTCTAATCAATTCAAGTTTCTTGTCTAGCTTTGTCAACAGATATGGGGCTTCAGTATGTGGCTTTTCTACACTGAAAGTAGCGGCCATTACCCCTAGACACCCTTTCTTATATTTTCTGTTTTTCCTCTCTTCTAATTTGTCATCACCTTATAGGCCCCAACCTACATGACTTGCCTCCTCTTTTCTCTCTCCATCATGGTTTATCATGCAAATTTGGGTTTAAGTCTATCACTAAGTGTATAATGATTATTCCATAGCACCATATGGAGTATCATTTGGACTTAGTAAGAATAGAGAGATTTCAATAACTCTATAAATCTAGCCTTAGAATAAAGCATCTAATAATTCATTTTATCATTTTGCACTGTCATCTGATATTAGCCTCTTAATACAATTTCATTCAGTGAGTTAGGATGAAAAATACCAGTTATATTTCTTTGGAATTGGTAAGTCCCAGTATTTAACATAAATGAATGAAATTTTTCTTAGCTGTATATGTAAGTCAATCAACTGCGTGCCAACTCATATATAGTCAAAATATGCTGATGCTGATGCAGAAGAGGAAGAAGTATAGGAGCAAGAGTAGGATCAGGAGGAGGAGGAGCAGGAGGAGGAAGAATATGGAGAGGAGAAAACTTTTTTCTCTGTAAGACACTGATGACCCTCAATTCTTTTCAACTATGAAGAGAAAAATATACAGTAATGAGAACATAGTTTTGAGGAACACTATGATTTTCCTATTATTTGAACATAGTGATGCTCCACTTACACTTGAAAAGAGGAATATTTGTGCAGATGAACCTTCACTTTATGCTAGATACTTTCACCTGTTTCTCCCAACAATCACAGGAAATTACAGGTTATCAATGCTAATTTGCAACCTATGGGGCACCTCCAACAGGAGCTCCCTTCCCCATGGTGATTCCACAAGATTGGCCTATAGTCATTTTTGACTTAAGAGACTGCTTTTATACTATTCCCCTTGCAGAACAGGACAGAGAAAAGTTTGCCTTCACAATACCAGCTATCAATAATGAAAGGTCAGCTCGCCGATTTCATTGGAAAGTGCTTCCTCAAGGAATACTGAACTGTTCTACCATGCGTCAGTCTCATGTAAATCAGGCTTTGCTCACCAGTAGAAAAGAATTTCCTAATTGCAAGATTATTCATTTTATGGATGATATTTTACTAGCAACCCCAACGGAGCCAGTACTTTTAAGTTTATATGCCTCTGTCATAAAGAATATGCAGTTAAGAGGTTTAACCATAGTACCTGAAAAAGTACAATTGTCCTCTCCTTGGAAATATCTTGGATATATTCTAACTTCCCAGTCAGTAAGACCTCAAAAGTTTTAATTAAATACTAACAACTTATACACCTTAAATGATTATCATGATTATCAAAAATTACTGGGTGATATTAATTGGCTTTGCTCCATCCTGGACATAACTACCAATAGTTTGCAAAAACAGTTTTCTATCCTAAAGTGCAATACAACCCTAGACTCTCCCAGGTGTTTAACTCCTGCAGGAAAAAAAATAAAAGGAAATTGGGAAAATAGAGCATGCTGTGTCTCAGAGACAACTAAATGGCACAGACCCACAATATTCAGTCCAATTATTTGTTTTTCCTACTAAACATTCCCCAACAGGATTAATAGGACAGATGGCCCCAGGGCTGCACTTTCTAGAATGTGTATTTTTCTCACATACCAGGACTAAAACATTATCTCCTTATATTCAGCTAGTTAGTAAAGTCATCTGCAGATGAGGCAATCAGTCTGCAGATGATGCAATCAGTTGCTGGGTTATGACCCTGAGGTCTTAAGAATTCCTTTGAGTAAAAAGCAATTCGAACCAGTACTGCCCCTATCTCTAGACCTTCAAAAAGCACCCTCTAATTATGCAGACCATATAAAGCATGCCTGTCCTGCTGACAAAGTACTTCAGTTCTTATCTCATACTGCTCTAGGTGTGCCTACAAAACTAGTTCACTCTCTAATGCTTTAATGCTTTTTACTGAGAGCTCCGGTAAAAATGGAAAAGAGGCTATTTGGTAGAGAATGCATAATTCCCTCACTCATTCTGGATTTACTAGTACTCAGAGAGCTGAGGTTGGAGCCTTAATATTGGCCCTGGAGACCTTTCCCACTCAACCTATCAATATTGTTACTGACTATGCTTACTCTGTTTATTTATTTATTGCAGAACCTTGAAACAGCCCTCGTTAAGTCTTCTCTCGAGTCCACCCTGTGTGCGCTTTTTCTTCAACTTCAGCAATTTCTGGGTCAATGTACACATTCTATTTTTGTTACATATATTCAAGCCCACAGTTCATTGCCTGTCCCATTGGCTTATGGCAATCATCAAGCAGACCTGCAAGTTATGATGTCACTGCTTTACCAAGCAAGCCAGTTGCATCAATTTTTTCCACCAAAATTGGAGAAACTTAACAATTTAAATTTACCCAAAGACTAGCTTAACAAATTATCTGCAATGTCCAGATTGCCAGCTCACAGACACGTCCGCTCCTTCAACAGCTGTTAAACCCTAAAGGACTAGAACCTAATCAGTTATGGCAAACAGATGTTACACATGCCTGTGAATTTGTAAAACTGAGATATGTACCTGTATCCATTGATGCCAATTCTCACCTAATTAGCGCACGTGTTCTTTCTGGAGAGTCCAACTGATATGTTATTAAACATCTTCTCTTTTGCGTTTATGTGGCGGCCCACAAAAATTAAAACCGATAATGGTCTGGCTTATGCCAGCTCACAATTTCAACAATTTTGTCACATGTGGAACATCCAACATTCCACAGGCATCCCGGATAACCACCAAGGACAGGCCATTGTAGAACATGTTTGTTCCACTCTTAAAAATATGCTCAGAGACCAAAAAGGGGAGAATATGAGTAAGGACCCTGAAATACTACTAGCACAAGCCTTATTTACTATTAATTTCTTAAATTTAAATAATAAATTTCAATCGGTTATAGGAAAAGCACTTTGCTAAAATTTTTCAAGACATATAACCCACAGTTTTATGAAAAGATGTAAATAATAATGTATGGTGAAGTCCGAATGAATTGCTAACATGGGGAAGAGGATATGCTTGTGTTCACACCCCCTTAGGTCTTCTCTGGATTCCAGCATGATGCATCAAACCATACCATGGCATGACTAGGAACCAACCCAGTACCAGAAATGTAGGAAATTACCCTGGAGGACCCAAAGCCCTGAACGATGCATCTTCCTCGGACAACATAAGCCCCAGACATTACCTGGGGAATGCTGAAGAAGACAACTCAGGAGACTGAGAGCATTCTGCTCCGGACACACACACCATTCACTCCACATAATTTGTTCCTTGCTATGCTCTCTGTTGTACATTGCAACTCACATAGGGTATTGATCCTTTTGATGCTGTGGTTTTGCCTGCAACACATACCTGCTACACTCTATTGGGCTCATCTGTTAGATCTGCCTTTCTTTTGCCTTGTTACTTGAGCAGACATCCCCTTCCCAGCCTATGATAATGTAACTGCTTGGCTAGGAAGGATTGACTTACCCCCAGTGGGGTCCCTCATTAATGGCACACATTCGACTAAGGTGTCAGTTAACATTATATATCACTCCACTATCCTCCTACTGTGTATAAGTTATAAAAATTCTAACCCTTATGTGTACCTGTCTAAACAAAATTGTGGCAACATCATTAAAAAGGAAATCCCTTAACATTCTTGATTGCGGGTAGCCTCAAACCGGTCAACATAACCAATACCACTTTCCCTAACATTCCCTCCTGTGCTAAAGAGTGTAGCAGGGAAAGTAATGGATTCCACTTTGGCTGGGAGGTCTGTTATGAGGGACAAGCTCATAGCCTCCAGTTAGGCAATTATAATATCTTAGACTGGAGACCACACTGCCATTTACAGGGCAACCATACTCATGTCTACATCCATTGTGACATCAATCACAATTTCATAGCCATGCCCCATTCCCTGTAATTTGGGCTGATGGGGGAATGGGATATCCCAGACCCCAAGTAGAGTCCATGCTACCCTGAGACACTTTATGGTACCTGGGACATCTTAGCACCTCCCTCAACACCTGGCATGGGACATATCATAATTCCAGCCAGTAACAACTATACTATGACCATTATTCATAATCACATAGGTCAGTGCCTGATTTGCACTACCCATCCATATGTTTTCCTTATGGGAACCAATATTTCCAATTACACCCCACAACTCCACATTTGTGACCCGAGTGCAAGGACAAGCTTGGTTCACCTCATGTATCCCTAGTTACAATATATCTAATTTAAGTATTGCTAGTGTCATGGTATTAAGGAAACAAACTGAGGCATTCTTATCAGTCAATTTGACATGCGATTGGCAAGGCTCCTCTGCTCTTGCACCTTAGAATGTGCCCTGTTCCAGGTCAGACACAAAAGATTCATAGGCATACTGATAGCCTTAATAGTCTCAGCCATAGTCATCAGAGCAACTGCTAGTGTTCCTGGGCTTCTATTACTGAATCAGTACAAACAGTTACCTTTGTAGATAACTTTACTAGAGATGTGTCTAGTGAACTTCTCTTACAGCAGGGTATAGATAAAAAATTATTGCATGTCTACAAGTCCTTGAGGCTGCCTTAGGATATGTAGGGGAGGAGCAAGGTGCACTGGCACTCCAACAGCAATTAAACTGTGACCAGGAACATAAGCATATCTATGTCACCTCTCTACCTTGGAATCAATCAATATGTAGTTGGGATGAGGTGAAACAACACCTTTAGGGAACCTTAATCACAGACATAAAGCAACTTAAAATTGTAGAATCCCTAAATAGATCTAATGCCCAACAAACAACCATATGGAAGAATGTGGGAGGATGTCTCTCCTGGATAGAGCCCTACTCCTGGGGTCATTCCTTGATTGAAAAGAATGTTATTGGTTATACTCAGGTTTGTTGTCTTATGTTATTTAGTAATTCTAGGATGCAAAGCCAGAACATGAGTTATAACCGCAGTGGCTGACAAACATGTTGCTGCACACATCTGTACTCTTCAATTAATAAGACCTGATGCAAAAAGAAAAGGGGGCGATTAGGAGATTGGTCAGGGTGGTGGGAAAAGTTATAAGAAAAAGTTATAGGGAAATATACAAACCTTATTGGGAGGCCAGGAGGTTTGTCAAAAGCTTTGGGAGATAATTTTGGCTGAAGGCAGCCAAATTCTCTTATCTGGAGGCTGAGGGCAAAGGTCAGATAACAAGGGAATGTAAAGGAACTTATCTAGATAAATTTGTTTACTCCTGTCTCCAGAAACCAACTTTGATCATTCCCGTGCTCTCTCTATTCGGGGGGTCGACAATGTTTATTACTCACAAATTGTGTTTGCTTCAAGCCTTTGTCATTGAATCTGTACTAAATAAATGCAAGAGGGACTCAGTTATGGGGGCGGCACTCTTGTTGGCAGTGCAAAGCCATTGTGGGACCCTAACCATGCTGTCAGGAAAAATACCTGTGTCAGCATAGTTCTTTCATACATTGCTTGGCCGAGTCTGTGGGACAGACTCAGCAGACACTTAGGTTGATTCCATAGCATGGCTATTGTGAATATTGCAACAATAAACATGGGAGTGTAAACCTTCCATTGGTACACTGATTTCTTTTCTTTGGTTATATACTCAGCAGTAGAATTGCTACACAACATCATAGTTCTATTTTTAGTTTTTTGGGGGAACTTTTATACTGTTTTCCGAAGTGGCTGTACTAGCTTACATTTCTATTGATAGTATACAAGAGTTCCACTTTCTCCCCATCCTCTCCAGCATCTATTATTTTTTTTTTTTTTTTTTTTTTTTTTTTTTTTTTTCTGATGCTGTTGTTGTTTTGTTTGTTTGGTAATAGCCATTCTAACTGAGGTGAGGTGATATTCACTGTAGTTTTCATTTCTATTTCCCTGATGTTAGTGATGGACATTTTTTCTTGCATGCTCTGGTGATGTTTGTGTCTTCTTTTGAGAAATGTCAAGATATTATGCTCATTTTAATTGGATTTTTTTTTTTTTTGCTATATATTGTTGGAGATTTTTATATACTCTGGTTATTAATCTTTCATTTGATGAATAGTCTGTAAGTATGTGCACTCATTATGTAGGATGACTCTTCATTTTGCAGTTTTTTTGTTTGTTTTGTTTTGTTTTGTTTTTTTTTTTTGGCTATGCAGAAACTTTTTAACTTAATCCTATTTGTCTATTTTTACATTTGTTGCATGTAATTTACCCAAAAAATATTCACCCACCCCAGTGTCCTGAAGCATTTTCCCAGTATTTTCTTATAGTAGTTTCATATTGGCAGGTCCAATATTTAAGTCTGTAATCCATTTTGATTTGATTTTTGTGTAAAGTAAGAAATAGGGTCTAGCTTCATTCTTCTGAAAATTAATGTCTGGTTTCCCTGGCACCATTTATTGATGAAACTGTCCTTTCAATCAGTATGTTTTTGACACTTTTGTTGAAAATGAGTTGAATATGTATATGTAGATTTATTTCTGGAGTTTCCATTTTGTTCCGTTGATCTATTTGTCTATTTTTATGCAAGTACCATGCTGTTTTGGTTAGTATGGCTTTGTAACATATTTTGTAGTCAGGTAATGCAATACCTCAAGCTTTGTTCTTTTTGCACATTATTACCTTGGCCATTTGGATTCCTTTAAGGTTCCATAGAAATTTTTGGATTGTTTTTTCTATTTCTATAAAAAAAGTCACTGGTATTTTGATAGAGATTTCATTGACTCTGTAGATTGCTTTCGATAGAATAGAGACTTTAATAGTATTAACTTTCCAATTCATTAGCATGGGCTATCTTTTGTGTGTGTGTGTGTGTGTGTGTGTGTGTGTGTGTGTGTGTGTGTGTGTTTCAATTAATCTTATCAGTATTTTACAGTTCCCTTGTACAAATATTTTGCTTATTTGTTTAAATTTATTCATAGATTATTATTTTTTAGATATTGTAAATGTGATTGTTTTAAATTTTTTGTCAGATTATTCACAGATAGCATATACAAATGTTACTAGCTTTTGTATTTTGATTTTGTATTGTAAAATTTACAAAATTCATTTATCAGTTCTAAGAAATTTTGGTGAAGTCTAGGTTTTCCAAATATAGTATAGTGTTATGAGTAAACAGGAATAATCTTAATTTTTTCTTTACAATTTGAATGTCATTTATTTCTTTCACTTGCCTAACTGTCCTGGCCAGGACTTCCAAGATTATGTTGAATTAAAGTGGTGAAAGTGGGAATTCATTTCATTTTCTTTTCCTTTTAAGATATAAGAGGAAATGCTTTAATTTTTTCTCCATTCAGTAAGATGGTAGCTGCAGGTATTTTGCATTTATCATTTTGAGGTATGTTCCTTCTGTATTACAGCCCTTTTAATCATGAAGAAATGTTTAATTCTATTAAATGTTTTTATAGCATCTATTGAAATCATGTAGTTTGGTCCCTTGATTCTGTTAATGTGATGTATTACATTTATTGATTTGCATATGTTAAATCATCGTTGGTTCCTTTGGGTGAATCTCAACCTTGTTAAATGGTCTTTAAATGTTTTTGAAGAGTTTGAGTAGAATTCGTATTAGTTCTTTTTAAATGTTTGATAGAATTCAGCATTGAAGCCATAAGGTTCTGTTTTTTTTTCATGTTGTTGTTAGGAAACTTTTATTACTGCTTCTATTTTGTAACTCATTGTTCTGTTTGGGTTTTCTATTTCTCCATGGTTTTATCTTGGTATGTTTTATGTGTCTAAAACTTTATCCATTTCTTCAAGATTTCACAATTTGTTGAATACATTTGTTCATAATAGTATCTGTGATTTTATTTTCTTTGTATTTCTGGGGTATCAGTTGCTATGTCTCTTTTCACCTTACTGATTTTATTAATTTGTGTCTTCTCTTTTATTCTTAAGTTTTTATTAATTTGTGTCTTCTAATTTTAATTTGTGTCTTTTATTAAGTCTGATAATTTATTAATTCTGATAATTTGTGCTTTTACTTTTCTGATTTTATTAATTTGTGTCTTCTCTTTCATTCAAAGGTTTCTTCATTTTGTCTTTCAAGCAATAAACTTTGTTTTAATGATCTTTTAATATTTTTAGTCGATTTTATATATGTTTACTCTGATCTTTATTATTTCTTTCCTTCAATTAATTTTAGCATTGTTTTGTTCTTGCTTTTATAGTTCCTTGAGGTGCACCATTAAGTTGTTTATTTGAAAATTTTCTACTTTTATGATGGAGGCATTTATTGCTATAAATTTCCCTATTAGTACTCCTTCTGTGGTATCCCATCGATTTTTGGTATGTTGTATTTCCATTTTCATTTGTTTCAAGATATTTTTAAGTTTCTCTCTTAATTTCTTAATTGACCCATTCGTTATTCAGGTGCATGTTGTTTAATTTGCATGTGTTTGTGTAGTTTCTAAAATTTCTCTTACTAATGATTGTTGATTTCATCCCATTGTTGTTAAATAAATTACTTCATATTATTTTGTGTTCTTTGAATTAATTGAAATTTGTTGTGTGGTCTAACAGTCTATCCTGAAAAATGTTCCATGTGCTTATGGAAAGTATTTTTGTATTCTGTAGCAGTTTAATTAAATGTTCTATAAATCTTAGTTACATCCATTTGGTGTAGAGTATGGCTTAACTACAATATTTATTGCTGAATTTCTATCTAGATGAGCTTTCTATTACTGAAAGTGGGGTGTTGAAATTCCCTACCTTTATTTTATTGCAGTATATCTTTCCCTTTAGATCTATTAATGTTTGTTTTGAATATTTGGGTGTATTTGCATGTAATACCATTTTTTACCTCTTAAGTTTTAGTCTATGTGTATCTGTACAAGTGAAGTGAGTTCATTACAGGCAAAATAGAACTGTGTCATTTTATTTTTAAATGTCTCTCTTCTAATTGGAGAATTTAGGCCATTTCCATTTAATGTTATTATTGATATGTAAAAACTTACTACTCTCATTTTGTTGCTTGTTTTCTGGTTGTTTTGTAACTCATCTCTTTTGTTTTTGGTTAAGTGATTTTCTCTCATGGTATGTTTTAAGTAATTGCTTTTATTTTTTTGTGTATCTGTTATAGTTTTTACCTTTGTTTTAACTATGAGTCTTACTAAAAGCACACATTTTGATGTTTTGTTGTCTTTATTTTTTTAAAGATTTTTATATTGCCTATCTCTTAACAAGTTGATATATTTATTATTGTTTTTATTTGCTTTTAGTCTTCATACTAGATATGTTAGTGGATTGTATGCCACATGTAATGTTATAGATTATTCTGAAGTTGTCTGTGTCTTAACTTTTACTAGTACATTTTTTTGTTTTTTGCATATTAGTTTTCGTTGTTGTTGTTGTTGTTGTTTTTCAGAGTGAAGAAATCCCTTTAGCATTTCTTGTAAGGTGAGTCTAGTCTAGTGGTGATAAATTTCCTCAGAATTTTATTTTTTGGGGGGGTCTGGGAAAATTTTTGTTTATCATGTTTAAAGGATAGCTTTTTTTTTTTTTTTGGTGCTGTATTCTCATTTGGAAGTCACTTTTCTTTATCACTCTGAATATATTTAATTTATCCTGGCCTATATCGTTTCTACTGAGAAGTCTGTTGCCAGAAGCATCAGCAGTCCTTTAACGTTGTTTTCCTCTTTTCTCTTGTTGATTTTAGGATCCTATTTTTGTCCTTGATCTTTGAGAGCTTGATTATAATACAACTGGGAGTAGCAGTCTTATGTGGATCGTACCTGCTTAGTGATGTCTGACCTTCCTTTTCTTGGATATTTCTATCTTTCTGTATTTTCAAAAGCTTTTGTTAGTATTTCTTTTAATAAACTTTTACTTCTTACTCTTTTCAACTCTCTCTTAAATGCCAATGACTCTTAGATTGACTTTTGTGAAGTTATTTTCTAGATTTCATAGGTGTTCCTCAACACTTTTTATTTATTTTATTTTCCTGGACTTTGTATTTTTAAATAAACTGTTGTTGAGCTGATTATTGTTCTGCCTGATCCTTTCTGCTCTTGAGAGCATCTCATACATTTTTTAGTTTGGAAATGTATTTCTCAGTTCCAGAATTTTTTTTTTTAATTTTATAACTTTAAAATAAAATTTTAAGAATTTAAAATTCTTTTTAAAAATTATTTCGATCTCTTATATGTTTTTTGATAAGCTTCTGTATTTCTTTCTATGTTATCTTGAACTTCAGTGAGTTTCCTCAGAACTGCTATTTGCTATATTTTTCGAGTTTAAACATCCTCATCTCATTAGGACCAGTCATTGACTCCTTGCTTTGTCTGTTTGGTGAGATCATGTTTCCCTGCTTGCTGTTGTTTCTGGTGAGCATACATGTATGGTTTTGCATTTAAAGATTTTTCCAGTCTTGTTTTGGTCTTTCCAGGGTATGTTTGCTTGGAGGTTCTTTGTAATGTGCCTGTTGAGTACACTTTATTCTAGATTGCTGCCTTCTTTCTAGTGTATTAAGATGGGATTTGTCTCAGCTTTTGCATAGGTTTGGAGCACTGCTTATATTGGATGTGACTGTCCCAAAGAGGATACCCAAACTGTGTGGCAATCATGTCTAAAACTTTGTGTTCAAAAGATTCATGGAGTATGCCTTCTACAATGTGGTGCTAATAAATAGCTACCCGGATTTGGCATCTTCTTTGGCTGAGATAAAGAGCAGAACTTTGCAGGCTGGGATTGTTAGCTCACCTCCTCTCTTTGTCTCTCACTCTGCCTCCCAGTAGTTTTTTCTCCTACAGGCACTTGTGATGCTTCCCATGGGTTGAGGCAGGAATGATTTTCCGGCAAGAAAACACAACATGGTGGGAAAACTGACTGTCTGGCTTTATGTTATTTTTTCCAATGTGGACACCATGAGTCTGATGGAAGTTTTCCACATGTGGTGCCTGGTATATTGTTGGAGGAACTTTATGCATTAAAAAGTCTTACTTTCTTACTGTCTGCTCAGAGTTTTATTTATTTATTTATTTATTTATTTATTTATTTATTTATTTATTTATTTTACTTCTCTTTGGCCATAGGGATTGTCTCAGCCTGAAATCAGGGGCCTTCGAAAATTAACTTTCTTACGGGGATATTTTGCTGGGGTGGTTAGGTCCAGGCCTTTCTTTAGGAAGGGACAGACTAAATTTTTTGGAACACACCCAAACACCACCACCCACCCAACAAACAACAAAAAACAACACCAACATATATAATAATATATAATATATATTATATATATATAGAAGAGAAGTTTATTAAGTATTAACTCACATGATCACAAGGTCCCACAATAAGCCATCTGCAGGCTGAGGAGCAAGCAGAGCCAGTCTCAGTTCCAAAAACTGAAGAACTTAGAGTTCAATGTTTGAAGACAGGAAGCATCTGCATGGGAGGAGGATGTAGGCTGGGAGGCTAGAACAATCTCTCTTTTTACATTTTTCTGCCTGTTTATATTCAAGCCAAGCTGGCAGCTGATTAGATTATTCCCACCCAGATTAATGGTGGGTCTGCCTTTCCCAGCCCACTGATTCATATGTTAATCTCCTTTGGCACCACCCTCACAGACACACCCAGGAACAATACTTTGTATCCTTCAATCTAATCAATTTGACACTCATTGTTAACCATCACAGGTGATGATAATCTCAGTGCTGGATATTTGTTTCTAGTTTTCTATGGAGAGGAGTGAAATCACATTGCTTCTCCTCTGCCATTTTAGTGATATCATTTTTCTTTTGTTTAATTATTTGTCGTGTTAATTTATCAAATTTAATACAGAGTAAAATGGTTTAAATAATTATTTTACAAAATAGTGTTACAGGTGTTTATTTTCACCTAAGTGCCTAAGATTCCAAATATCAAAAACAAAACCTCTGTTTTATTGTTTCGCAGCAAATTTAGCAGTGATTTCTCATCTCTTTTAGAAAACGACCTTTAACCAATTACTAAACAACAAATAATTGGCCTTTGAATATTTTAACCATAGAAAATTGGGGGCTCAGTATTATTTTGAAAACATTGATCATATATTTGAGATAATGAAAGTGTTCTTACAAAAAAAAAGAAATACTTTTACTTAAGAAATTTTTTACTGTTAACCATTTTATTTAAAACCTATACAAAAAATAATGAATTATTAATATTACCAGAAAAAGGTTATAATCAGATGATATAATGTATGACCCAACTGTCAAATAAGTCACAGTGACTCATTCAGAAATGCATCCTAGATTCCAAGAATTTTTCCAATCAAAAATAAAATAAAGAACAACATGCCAGGTGTGGTGGCTCATGCCTGTAATCCTAGCACCTTGAGAGATCAAAGTCGGGGGGATCAGTTGAGCTCAGGAGTTCGAGACGAGCCTGAGAAACATGATGATTCTTCATCTCTACCAAAAATTTAAAAAACATTTAGCCTGGTGTGGTGATGTATGCCTGTTGTCTCAGCTACTTGGAAGGCTGAGGTAGGGGGATCACTTGAGCTTGGGAGGCTGAAGGATGCAATGAACCATATTCACACAACTGGAACACAGCCTGAGTGACACAGACACTATCAAAAAAAAAAAAAAAAAAAAAAAAAAAAGCCAAAGTATTGTTTCTGAGAATTAAAATTAAATCACTAATATCTAGTGGTGAAATAGAAATTCATAAAAGTCATCTTTTACTCTGGAGATACATTCTAATTTCTTTACTTCCTACTTATTGAATGACAAGAAAGTTTAGTTTGATGATTTGATGGTTGATTTGTCCCCAATGCATTTTTTATGTAGGTCACTTTTTAATTGGCTGAATGAAGTACTGTGTAGAGATCTTAATTGCAGAATATTTGGGAAGGCCCAGAGGGTTTTGCAAACAAAACCTATGTTAAAATTACTTTATTCTCCATCACCATTCTCACACCAGTGAGAGACACAGTTAAGAATTTATTGCATGAAGAGACAAAAAGTAATGTTACTTTCTTTCTTTTTGTGTGTGTGTGAGCAAATAGTGTTTAATGTCCACACCTCCTTTCACAGTACTAGAAGCACATGCAAAATAAATTAATACTGCTTTCACAATGCTATGAAGAAATATGCAACTAGATTTTAACTAAAGATTGTACTTGTAACATAGAATATGCCTTTTAGCTGGAAAGAGTTACGTAAAATATATTATTTTACTAGAACATATTTTTTCTTTCATTTTTGAAAATATGAGCTTTTGAATGTGAATCAAGTAACATGCATACTGTGGATACATTTGAAATGCTCAATAGAACAGCACTGTCTTATTTTTTTTAACCAGCGAAGAATTTGAAGGTTGGAACACTTCTATAGAAGTTATTAGTAGGGCAGGGCACGGTTGCTCACACCTGTAATCCCAGCACTTTGGGAACCCGAGGTGGACAGATCACCTGAGGTTGGGAGTTCGAGACCAGCCTGACCAACATGGAGAAACCCCATCTGTACTAAAAAATACAAAATTAGCCACGTGTGGTAGCACAGACCTGTAATTCCGCCTACCTGGGAGACTGAGGCAGGAGAATCACTTGAACCTGGGAGGCAGAGGTTGCCATGAGCAAAAATCATGCCATTGCACTCCATCCTGGGCAATAGGAGTGAAGCAAAATTCCATCTCAAAAAACAAAAGTTATTAGAAAGACACATATAGCAGAATAATTGAATATGAATGAATACCTAAGAAAAAAATATGGAATGAGATGGAATTGAATTTGTGATCCATTTCATAAATGTAAAGCCGACAGATTGAAGCAAAGAAATATTGATAGTTCTGTGCAATATCTCCGATGTGAGTTAAAATACTAGTGGAGAAAATACCACAGCCAAATCTAAGTATATAGTTTAATACAAGTAGATGAGTCCATTCAAAAATATTTTAAAACATAGTTAGTGGTTCAAGAAGCGACCATATTCTGCTGATACCATTTTCATATAGAGGAATTAAATTGCTTTTGATTTAGAAGAAGAAACATAGAGGTATCCATTAATTCTTTCTGCTACAACCCAAACAGTTTTTTCTGTAGTATTCCTAAAGTTTGATATAGTCATATTTCTGATATGTCACTAGTAAGATATTTTCTCATCATAATAGAAATAAAAATAAATCTGTTTCAGAAATGTTAAGATAGCTTAATGTTTGAATATAAACTACAATTAGTATAAAGCAGCATTTTTCATTTTTCCTATGAGTCTTAGCTTCTCTTCTGAAAAAATTCTAAATCAAACAAATTTTTATCTGGGATTGGTATCTTTGATATTCTTTGGATAGAGTGCATTTGCATAGACACACCTATGGTTTAAATCTCTTTAACTTTCACCAGAACCATTATAATTAATCTCATAATATGCCTTTTTACCTTTTGCATTTCTTTATTTTGATTAACCTTCAACAGTATTAACAGATTTTCTGAAAATAGCTCTGATTATGTAAAATCTTTCATCAACTTAGAATAAAGTTTTCATTCTAAATCTTTTACAGTGTTACACCAGTTTTTGAATTTCATCTTTACAGACATTGTATCCCACTCAATATAGACTATATTTTCTAAATATTACTGTGTATTTATTGTTCACTTTGTACCTTAAATGCAAACATCCTTTTCCTACCTCCAGCATTACATTTATTTGATTATTCTAGATGTACTTCTATTAAATGCTTTCCAATTCTTTCTCTCTTTGAAACTACATAACATAAACCTGTGTAATTTTTATGTATGTATTGATTAATTTAAAATGGTAGGTTTTGATATGTGCTAATGCATCTACTTTTTTATTTTAATTACATGGAATCAATACAAACAGTAGGTTCAATGATCAATAATTGAGATAAATATGTCTTTTATTTCTTCCTAAAATTGTATTTCTTACAAACCTTGCTTTCTGGTTTTAAATACATATGTCTGGGTACATATAACAACTAGTATTTTTTTTTTTTTAAGTATTTATATACTTTACACATGATTTAATGCATGCACATCATCTTCTAAATCTCAGTACATTATTTTCTAAGCTGTAATTTAATAGTATGTACTAGACACTTATATAACATATTGGGCTTTAATATTTTCCAATGGGAGGACATTTCGATTATTTTTTCCTGTTAATTACAAACAGAAATAAAGAATGTTATGTCTATTCTCAAATTTTAATTATTTATGAAACAAGAATTCCTAAGTCAGGTTTGATTAGGTTATTCTACAGTAAGAAATTTGAAATTCCCTAGGTAAACCATAAGGATTACTTTGCAGCTCACACTCTTTGGTCAGCATGAAGCATTGCTTCTTATTCTCATAAATAACTTCAGTATTCAGTCAGGTATTGCAAAAGTCATCATCTGAGACAATGATGGAAATTGATCTGAGAAACAAATAATGTAATACATTATACCCAAGCTCTTGAAACTTCACTTATAAGTGAAATTTATTTGGTAATGTCTATCATTAAAAGGAGTGATGAAAATAAATTTTGCCATATGACTTTAAAGGGGAGAAACAGAATATTTGTGAAGAGTGAATACAGTTAATATTATTATTTGTCATATTTTCTGCCTGTTGAGTAAAATAAATTCCCTATTGATAATTTTTATTTTGGTAGGCTACATTGAGAAGCCTGTAAGTACATATTACAAGACCAGACTTTACTGGTCAGCACTCTGTTTCCTTCTACTTGTTTTTTTATTTTTTATTTTTTCCAGTATTTTGAATGGAGGAAAAGGAACAACACATTTTAGTCTACTTTTGTTAATTATCTTCACTTTGTTATTGGCATATCTCTGTACAAACACAGGTGAGTTTATTTTATTTTATCAAAATAAAGTAAAGCACATTAGCATAAAAAAGTCAAAGTATATATAAAATAAAAATAATAATCTTTGTGTCTTACCCTTTCTGCTAACCTCTCTTCAATAACAAATATTCTCAAATTTCAGAAATTTTAGTATTTGTAAAATGACTTATATATTTAAGTACTGTGTACGTTTTGGTTATTTATTGATGCTAGGTTAACCCAAACTTAGGTTTGAATAGCAACCATTGACTTGTTTTTTATAAATGTCTTGATTGAGGATTTGGACGGGCCACATAGAAGAGAGCTCTTCTCTGCTGTATAATATCTGCTAGGGCTGAAAGTCCAATATGATGTCTTCAATCATATATATGGCACTTTAGCTAGGGTGGCTCTACTTGCTGGGGGCCGGATAAGATGACTCAGTTAGGATCATATTTTGATTTTTAGTTCTCACTAGTGGCTGAATTACTCAGTTTTTTCCATATAGTATACAGATCTTTTTATTTCCAGGAAGTATCTTCACATAGTTTCTCTAACAGCTTAGCTGCTATGGTTTGAATGTGTCTCCCTGAATTTCATGTGTTAAAAACTTAATCACCAAATTCGTATGCTGTTTGGACATGGCACCCTTAGGAGATAATTAGGATTGTCTATAATCATCAGTGTGGAACCTTATAATGGGATTGGTGGCTTTATATGAAGAGAAAAAGGGATCTGATCTAGCACACTTGCTTTGTCTTGCAATGTGATATCTCCTGCCATGTCATAATGCAGCAGGAACGCTCCAGTGCCATGCTCTTGTATTCTCTAGACTCCAGAACTGTGAGCTAAATAAACTTATTTTCTTTATAAATTATCCAACTTGTAGTATTCTGTTACAGCAATAGAAAATGGACCAATACAGTAGCCACGTATTTTCCACAGAAGCTCAAGTTTCACAAGAAAGTTACAATGTTTTATGCTATTACAGGCTAGACCTGGAATTGAAATATTTGATTTGTCAAAGGCAGAGTCCAGGCATACCAGATTCAAAAGTGTGAATGAATAAACACCATGTCTAAATGAGTAAAACTACAATGCAATAATGACATTTTTAACTCAAACACATTCTAACTATTGATCACAAAGTATTTTTATTTATCTCATATGCAAAATATACTCACCCTTTCCAAAACTTCAAAGATCTCAGGATTTTATGACATGAAGCTCAAACTAAAATTCCTAGGTCTTGTTATATAAATTATGGTCAGATACAGATGAGGCTTCTAATTATTTGAAGACCTATGAATTAAAATACAAGCTATTTGGACATACTCTTCTCCTTGAATATATAATTTTTAGGCAAGGACTTGAAAATAAGTCCAATCATAAAGGGTGAAAATGAATGGACATGTCAGTCACTGGACTATTGAAGATCTAGAAACACAGTTTGAAATATATCTCCAGTTTCTGGATTAAGGCTTTCTCCTGCTTCCTAGAAATAATTCTAGGTGACTCTTATGTTCATTCTTCTGGTATTTTGGCTACATCCTCTGAATAATCATTTCTTTCCCATTAGACATCATTTATTTTTTATGTTTGAGTAGCTTTCTCAGATTTCTCAGAAATCAAGATTACTGCCCTTTGGAAGTTGAGAGTTCAAAGGCCTCTTTTTTGGTTTTATAAGTTACTGACCTTTTTAGTCCATGCTAATGTAATTTCCTTAGAAACATTATGGGTTCCTGTATATCAATGTACAGTTTTACATGAGAAAAAAAAAGCCACAGTCCAAATCTCTTCCAGACAGGCCCTTCTCTATCTCTACTCATGAGTCAGGATGCTGTGGACAAAATCTTTGAGACTGTAGAGGTCTCCTTTCTCTTACAGGGCTTACAAGGCAAGACTTTAAGATTCTTAGAAGTACTGCTACTAGCTTAGAAAATCTATGAAGCATTCCCTTCAAAAGGGTCTTTCATTTACACCACATATATAATCTTGACCATAAAGTTGTTTTGCTTGTATCACCTTGTAATGTGCCTTGCCCCAAGTTTGTATTTGTTTTGATAATCTTTTGTTCTTTAGAAAAGTTTGCAATTACAGATATTTGTATTTCCCAATTTTGCAAATCCTGTGTTGAAAATGTTTCTTTTAGGTATGATTAAAAACTAAACAGTTCCTTCTATACTTAATCTCTTTCTATTTATATATTATCTTTCCTCTTATTATATTGAACTTTCAGTATCCTGCTTGACAATGTCCTTGGTCAGTTCCACAACTTTAGGGGTGTGTGTGTGTATGTGTGTGTGTATTATTTTCCACATTTCAGTCCCAAGTGTTGCCAAATATTCTTTTACTGAATAACACATCTCATCTCTGTTCTACAGGTCTTAACTGGTAGTTTTCTCAAGGAACCACTGGACATTTTCACTAAGCAATCCTAAAGCCAATGTTTATAAGCTTTTGTTTTAGTAGCAGCCACGTTGGGCACCAATTACTACCTAACAAACTCCTCCAGATTTGGTAGGTTAAAAAAATGATCTCTCACAATTCTATATGATAATTTCTCTCTCTGCTTGACATGGTATCTACTAAGGTTGGAATATCCAAGATGGTTTATTCATTCTTGTCTTTATCTTCTGATCTAGGATGGCTCTAATCAATGGAGACTGTCTGGAATGACTTACCTGGGGTCATATTTCTGGATTCTTAGTTTTCTTTGTTAACTAATTTATTATCTTCTCTTTCATTTAGTCTCTGGACCTCTTCCTTTCTTCATGGCGTCTTTGTGTAGTCTGTCAAGGAGGGTAGCCTAACCTCTTATTTTACAACAATTAATCTTTGTCATACTTAGGCAACATCTGTGGTCTCCACGATATGAATAAAGAGGAATCTTGCACACTTAAACTATTCTGCTTCTATTTCCTATCTTACCATATGATTTCTTATCTATATTATCATTTTGTATTTCAGTGGTTACAAGATTTGAATAATCAGCTCTTTTTTTATTTAGCAAATTTATACATGTTATCATTTATCATCTACCATGAAATATCAGAAAATTAGAACACGTAACATTCCCATTACCTTCTTGACACCTTTGTCAACGGTATTGTTAATAACAAATTTAAGGCTGCAATGAGAGTATTGTGTAAGTCCTCTATGTTTTGATTATACAAGTATTTTTAAAGAACTAGGTTTTACTGTTTGTGCTTATGTAAATATTATTTATTGTAGTACATTATGGAGTTACATTTAAAACTATCCTTAAACAACTCAAATTTGTTGTTAAAATAAAATATTTCAAGTATTCAGTCTAGTAAACCCTCTTCTCATTTATTTCTGAATTTATTTTTTAAGTTAATTGTACTCTCTCTTTCCAATTTTGTCAGTAGAATATTATATTATATCTTGAATTCTCCCCAAACCCATCTCTGTGATTATACCTAAGTGGGAAAACTTTTTGAGATTGCATATATCAGGATATCTGATATCTCTCTTTGTACTCATCTTTGAAATGTGATTGGGTCTAAAATTCTAAGGTGAATACGATTTATTTATTTATTTATTTTATACTTTTAATGTAGAACTTGAAAAGTAGTGTTTTTTAGGATAACAGGTAATTGAATGACTAAAGCATCCTTTTTTATTTGTTTATATGCAATGCTTTCTTCAACAGAATAATTTTCTTTTTTCCTAGTATATGAATATGTCAAAAGCTCTGAAAATAATGTTGCCTTTTATTCTTGAAACCTTTAATGCCACTTTAGCAAACAATAAAAACCCTCAGATTCTCTTACCTTAAAGCCATCTGCCCCTGTCATGACTAACTTCAATATACAGGATCAAAAAGTAGTATCTTACAAATTAATAACACTCATTGTAAGTTGTGTAAGGTTGCATGCTTGACAGACATCTTCGGTGCATACATACTCCAAGGGTCCTGTAGAAAGTATGTGTTTTGATGGGTAGCATTTCCTGCTCAGTCAGTGGATTAGTGGGGATGAGATTGGCAGGCTGGGAAATCAAGTGCTATAGCTGATGAGCATCCTATTTCTTTTTAAATTACATTTGTTTATTTTCCTTTTGGATCTTCCACCTACTTTTAGCTTTTATTTTAAAAAATAGAGTTCTTTCTGTTTTCTCATGAAAGAAAATACTTATTTACTGTGTTTACCTAGAGTTGATAATTCTTCCCCAATCATATCTATTTTCTATCTTCTGTAAACACTTGAAAATTATATTTCAATTATACACTCTCGTTTCCACTTCCTTTAGTATTTCACTTATGGGTCACTTTTATGAGTATAGTGGATTGAGAATAAACAACTTGTGAATTCACTTGCCAGAGGGCAAATTCTTGAATGACACTTTCTTTATTCATACCTTATCTCAGCTGTTAACAACCAGTATAACACTGAACAAGTTACTTAACCTTTCTCTGCATGCCTGTTTATTCATATATTACTTCAGATAATAACTACTTCATAGAAAGTTTATGAAAATGGAATAAACTTATATTGACAAAGCTCTTGATCACCACTTTTCATATATGATCAGTGAAATAAAAGTGACAAATCAAAAAATTTTAAGAATAATTTAAAACGCAAAACTGTATAAAGTTATTCTAACATTAGTAAACTGTACATTTTAGTGTAAGTTAAATTATACCCTACATAACTTTATATAGAAAGACAGCTGGGTATGGTGGCTCACACTTGTAATCCCAGCACTTTTGGAGGCAGGCAGGAGAATTGCTTAAGCCCAGGAGTTTGAGACCAACCTTGGCAATACAAGGAGACTCTGTCTCTACAAAATCATTTTTAAAAAAAATGTTCAGATGTGGTGGCACATGACTGTAGCTCAACTACTCGGGAGGAAGAGGTGGAAGGATTGATGGAGCCAGGAGGCTGAGACTGCCATGAGCCAACAAGTTAAGACCCTTTCTCAAAAAAAAAAAAAAAAAAAAAAAAAAAAAAAAAAAAAAAAAAAAAGAAAAGAAAAGAAAAGAAAAGAAAAAAAAGCGCATTTTATTTTCTTCTGGCAATTAACCAGACTCTATTATAAGATGAAGTAAACCATTTGTATAATATATAGTGGTTTATATGAAGCCTCCACACACACGCAAGCTCACACACAGACACACACACACACACACACACACACAACTCTATTAATGATTTACATCAAATCAGGATGTATGTTTGTTCACCAATATTCAGCACATAACTTCTTATTCACAATTGTATATGGTCACACACACATTTAGAAATTACATGCTGGATTATAATTTGCTTTAAGAAGAACGCATTGCATTCATTGTTAAGAGTATTGGAAACACACAGTAAAACATTTCAAGAGCTTTTGCAGACTTACTGAGAACACTTAGGCAAAGTGCTGATTCCAAAATGTCACACCCTGTAAAAACGTTTTTAAAGGACTGTGAGCTTTATTTTAAACTGAAGCTCTTTAGTTTCATGCAATATTTCTATTATTCTGTCATGTTTGTTTTTTCTCTCACATAAAGTTATTATTTGGATTTGGCACAATTGGGGGAAAGACGATTTTTACATGAAGGAGTATACCTTTTATAATATGGTTTATTGGAGATAGTTAATTATTCTTTAGGGTCCATTGAGTTGTTGCATGTGTCAGAACAGTGAATCAAATAGTGATTTGACTGTTAATACCACCTTTACAAACATTCAATTTATTTGTTTCTCAAAGTTACATGACTGCCCCTCTGCTTTGTTAAAACTGAGCTATTCGTCTTTATTGACATTAACTTCTAATTTTTTTTGACTTTTATTTTGGTTTCAGAGGATAAATATGCATGTTTGTAACATTGATATATTGTGTAATGTGTAGATTTGGAGTATGGATAATCCTGTCACTCAGTTAATGAGAATACCACCCAATAGTTAGTTTCACAGTCTGTGCCTCCTTCTCTCTCACCCTCCTCCTTAGTGTCTATTGTTTCCACCTCTACATCCCTGTGCACTCAAGGTTTACTTCCCATTTGTAAGTGGGTACATGCAATATTAGTATTTCAACAGCATATAAGCATTCTTTTCTTTGTCAGCGTCTGTTACCTTTGATTTTTTAACAATTCCCATTCTGACGTGAAATTGTATCTAATTCTGGTTTTCATTTGTGTTTCTCTGAAGATTAGTTATGATGAGTATTTTATCATATATGTTTGTTGACCATTGGTAGTTCTTTTAAGAAGTGTCTTTGCATGCTCTTTGCACACTTTTGAATAGAATTATTTGTTTTTTGCTTGTTAATTTGTTTAAGTACGTTATTCATTTTAGATACTAGACCTTTGAAGGATGCACAGTTTGCAAATATTTTCTCCTGTCTGCTAGTTGTCAGTGTACACTGTTGATCATTTCTTTTGCTGTACAGAAGCTCTTTCATCTAATTAGGTCTCACTTCTAAATTTTTGTTTTTGTTATAATTGCTTTTGGGGACTTAGCCATAAATTCTTTGCTAAAGTTAGTATCAGGAAGGGCATTTCCTAGGTTGTCTTCTAGGATTCTTATAGTTTGTGATCTTACATTTAAACTTTTAGTCCATCTGGAGTTAAGTTTTGTACAATACAAAAGGTAGGGTTCCAGTTTCATTCTTCTGCATATGGCTAGCTAGTCATCTCTACACCATTTATTAAGTATGGTGTCCTTTCCCCGTAGCTTGTTTTTGTTGACTCTGTCAAGGATCATATCATTGCAGGTATGCAGGTTTCTTCTGTGCTCCCTATTATGTTCCGTTAGCTTATATTTTTATTTTTGTACCACGTTATTTAGTTACTGTGGCCTTATAATACAGTTTGAAGTTCAGTAATGTGATGCCTGCAGCTTGGTTTTTTGCTTATAATGCTTTGGTTATTCTGGCTATTTTTATGATTCCATATAAATTTTAATATAGTTTTTTTCATATCTGTGAAAAATGACATTGGTATTTTGATAGAAATAGCATTAAATCTGTAAATTGCTTTGGACAGTATAGCCATTGTAACAATATTGATTCTTCCAATCCATGAACATCGACTATTTTTTTTTTTTCATTTACATGTATTATTAGACACTTCTCTTTTTTGTGGATATTGTAAATGGGCTTGTGTTCTTGATTTGGCTGTCATTGAGAACATTATTGGTATGTATAAATATTACTGGGTTTTGTAGATTGATTTTGTATCCTGTAAATTTACTGAAATTATTTATCAGTTTGAGGAGCAGTTGGGCAAAGACTATTGGGGTTTTCTAGGCATATAATTATGTCAACAATTAAGAGAGATATTTACCTTTCTTCTTTTCCTATTTAGATGCCTTTTTTTTTTTTTTTTTTTTCTCACCTTTGATTGTTCTGGCTAGGACTTCTAGTACCATGTTGAATAACAGTGGTGAGAGTAGGCATTCTTGTCCTTCCAGTTCTCAAGGTAGATGGTCTCAGCTTTTTCTTGTTTGGTATGATATCGACTGTGGATTTGTCATTGATGGCTCTTGTGATTTTGGAAGTATGTCCCTTATATACCTAGTCTGTTGAGGGTTTCTCTTATAGGTGGATGATGAATTTTATGATTTTTTTCCTGCATCTATCATGATGATCATATGCTTTTTGGTTTTTATTCTATGTGATAAATCACATGTATTTATTTGAGTATGTTAAAACCCAATTACATTCCAGGAATGAATCTTATTTGTAGTAAATTGACTTTTTAGTATGTAATTAGATTCAGCTTGCTAATATTTTCATGAGGATTTTTATGTCCATGTTCATCAAGGATACTGACTTGAAGGTTTCTTTTTTCATTGTGCCTCTGACAGATTTTTGTATCTGGATGATGCTGACTTTGCAGAATGAGTTAGGGAGGAGACCCTCATCATCAAGTTTTTTGAAACATTTTTGGTAGGATTGATATCAGTTCTTTTCACATCCGATAGAATTCTGCCATGAATCCATCTGGTTCAGGGTTTTTTGTTTTGTTTTGTTGGTTGGTAGGTTTTATTGCTTTTGTTTTCTTTGGGTTTTAATTCTGATTCGATTTTGGAACATTTTATTGGTCTGTACAGGTTTTCACCTTCCTCCTTCAATCTTGAGATGTTGTGTGTTTCCAGGAGTTTGTTTTTCTGATTTGTGTGAACAGAAGTGTTCATAAATCTGTGAGGATCTCTTACATTTCTGTGGTATCAGTTGAAATGTCACTTTTGTCATTTCTGATTGCATTTATTTGAATCTTATTGTTTATCCTTTGATAATCTAGCTGGAGTTCAATCAATGTTGTGTATTCTTTCAAATAACTAACTCTTTCCTTCATTGATTTTTTTTTTGTTTGGCTTTTTATATGTAAATTTTTTCAGTTCTTCTCTGATTTTAGTTTCTTTCTCTTCTTTTCAATTCCTTTCTTCCTTCTTCCTTTCCTTTCCCTTTCTTTCCTTTGTTCCCCTCTCTCCCTCCCACCCTCCCTCCCTTCCTTCTTTCCTTCTGTGCTTCCTTCCTTCCTTTTTTCCTTCTACCTTGTAGTTAATTTGTTGTTTTAATCAAGTTCCTCCTGGTATTATGTTTAATTGTTAATCTGAGATCTTTGCAGCTTCTTGATAAAGGTGTTTAGCACTATAAGCTTTCCACTTAACATTGCTTTACCTGCATACCAAAGATTTGAAAAGTTATGTCTCTAATTTTATTAATTTCATTTTTTTTTTTTTCATTTCTCCCTTAATTTTGTTTTTCACCCAAGAATTATTCAGGAACAAGGCATTCGTCCTCTCATTTTTTTTTTTTTTTTTTTTTTGCTAGATCTTCCTGATATCAGTTTCTATCTATTTGTCTTGCACTTGCACTGTGGTCCAAATTGTGCTTGGTATAATTTTGATTTTTTTTTAAATTTATTGAGACTGGCTTTGTGGTTGAGCATGTGGTTGATCTTAGACTACGTTCCATATGTAGAGGAGAAGAATGTATATTCTATGATTGTTGGGTGTTCTGTAGAACTTTATTAGGTCTAATTGATCAAGTGTTGAGTTTAAACACATAATATCTTCCCTAGTTTTAGCTTATCTATTTCATGTTGTTAGTGGAATTTTAACTTCCTTACTCAAATTATATGGCAGTCTAAATACTGTCATAGGTTTAAAAGAACTTGTTTTATGAATCTGGATGCTGCAATGTTGGGTGAAATTATATTTAGGATATATAAGTCTTCATTTTGAATTGAACCCTTTTTCATTATATAATTTCTTTTTTGGTTTTTCCTGATTGTTGTTGGTTTGAAGTCTGTTAGATCTAGTATAAGAACAATGAATCTTGCTCTTTTGTTGTTTTTTCTGTTTTCGATTTGCATAGTAGTTCTTTGTCCACTTTTTTTTTTTTTTTTTTTACTTTGAACCCTTGGATGTTACAAGTGAGATTCATCTCTCTCTCTCTCTCTCTTTTTTTTTTTTTCACTAGTTGTTAAGGATGTCTTCATTTCCCTTGCCTCCCTTCTCTCCCTTTGACTCCAAGCATAACTTTAAAATTGTGCATGGGTTCCAGGCCTGTCTTTTTCAAATCACAATAACATGATCTTCTACGTGGCACAGAAACTCCTGCAGCCTGGAGAGTGGGGGAAATCTGAATTCTTCAATGCATTAGGTAACCAAGTCTGCCACGCTCTCAGCACAAGATCTCTCTCCCTTTTTTTTTTTTTTTTTTTTTTTTATTATTATTATTATCCTTTAAGTTCTAGGGTACATCTCTTGAAGAGAGCAGAAAGTTGTCTTTTTTTTTTTATTTTATTTTTTTAATTATACTTTAAGTTCTAGGGTACATGTGCATAACGTGCAGGTTTGTTACATATGTATATTTGTGCCATGTTGGTGTGCTGCACCCATCAACTCGTCAGCACCCATCAATTCATCATTTATGTCATGTATAACTCCCCAGTGCAATCCCTCCCCCCTCCCCCTTCCCCATGATAGGCCCCAGTGTGTGATGTTACCCTTCTCAAGTCCAAGTGATCTCATTGTTCAGTTCCCACCTATGAGTGAGAACATGCAGTGTTTGGTTTTCTCTTCTGGTGATAGTTTGCTAAGAATGATGGTTTCCAGCTGCAACCATGTCCCTACAAAGGACGCAAACTCATCCTTTTTTATGGCTGCATAGTATTCCATGGTGTATATGTGCCACATTTTCTTAATCCAGTCTGTCACAGATGGACATTTGGGTTGATTCCAAGTCGTTACTATTGTGAATAGTGCCACAATAAACATCCGTGTGCATGTGTCTTTGTAGTAGAATAATTTATTATCCTTTGGGTATATACCCAGTAGTGGGATGGCTGGGT
>NW_016809749.1:1425802-1440737 GCF_001698545.2 Rhinopithecus bieti
GCTCAGCCTCTGCTCCTTCCCCTGTTGTTTTTTTAGCTGAGCCCTGCCCCCAGAGGTGGAGTCTATAGAGACAGGCAGGTTTCCTTCAGCTGCTGTGAGCTCCACCCAGTTCGAGCTTCCCAGCGGCTTTGTTTACCTACTTAAGCCTCAGCAATGGCAGGTGCCCCTCCCCCAGCCTCGCTGCTGCCTTGCGGTTAGATCGCCGCAGACTGCTGTGTTAACAATGAGGGAGGCTCCGTGGACGTGGGACCCTCCCAGCCAGGTGCGGGATATATTCTTCTGGTGTGCCCGTTAGCTTAGAGCGCGGTATGGGGTGGGAGTTACCCGATTTTCCAGGTGTTGTGTGTCTCAGTTCCCCTGGCTTGGAAAAGGGATACCCTTCCCCCTTGAGCTTCCCAGGTGAGGCGATGCCTCACCCTGCTTCAGCTCTTGCTGGTCAGGCTGCAGCAACTGACCAGCACCGATTGATGGCACTCCCTAGTGAGATGTCCCCAGTACCTCAGTTGAAGTTGCAGAAATCACCGGTCTTCTGTGTCGCTCGTGCTGGGAGTTGGAGACTGGAGCTGTTCCTATTCAGCCATCTTGCTCCGAGACTCCAGAAAGTTGTCTTTATGCTGCTGGCCTCTCTATGCCTTCTAAGTGTGGCATTTAGAATATTTAAATTCAAGTTTAGTATTGATATGTAAAACTCTGATCCTGTCATCATGTTGGTAGCTGGTTGTTTTATAGACTTGATTGTGTAATTGCTTTATGTTATCTGTGGGCTATATGCTTACATGTATTTTTGTGGCAGTGTGTCTAGAATTGGTGGGTTCTTGGTCTCACTGACTTCCAGAATGAAGCCGCAAACACTTGCTCTGAATGTTATAGTTCTTAAAGATGGCGTGTCTGGAGTTTGTTCCTTCTGGTGTCTGGACATGTCCAGAGTTTCTTCCTTCTAGTGGGTTCATGGTCTCGCTGACTTCCAGAGTGAAGCTGTAGACCTTTGCACTGAGTGTTACAGCTCTTAAAGGCGGCACATCTGGAGCTCTTCTTTCCTCCTGTCCAGAGATGTTCGTCCCTCCTGGTGGGTTCATGGTCTTGCTGGCTTCAGGAGTGAAGCTTCAGACCTTCGCAGTGAGTGTTACAGCTTATAAAGGTGGAGTGGACCCAAAGAATGAGCAGCAGCAAGATTTATTGTGAAGAGCAAAAGAACAAAGCTTCCACAGCGTGGAAGGGGACCCAAGGGGTTGCCACTGCTGCCTCAAGCAGCCTGCTTTTATTCCCTTATCTGACCCCACCCACATCGTGCTCGTTGGTCCATTTTACAGAGAGCTGATTGGTCCGTTTTGACTGCGTGCTGATTGGCACGTTTACAAACCTTGAGCTAAACACAGTGCTGATTGTTGCATTTACAATCCTTTAGCTAGACACAAAAGTTCTCCAAGTCCCCAGTAGATTAGCTAGACACAGAACACTGGTACATTTACAAACCTTGAGCTAGACAGAGAGTACTGATTGGTGCATTTACAAACCTTGAGCTAGACACAGAGTGCTGATTGGTGCATTTACAATCCTTTAGCTAGACATAAAAGTTCTCCAAGTCCCCACCCAACTCAGGAGCCCAGTTGGCTTCACCTAGTGGATCCCATGCCAGGGTCGTGGGTGGAGCTACCCACCACTCCATGCCCTTGGGCAATTGATGGGATCAGGTACCTCAGAGCAGGGGGCAGTGCCCATTGGGGAGGCTCAGGCCATGTGAGAGCCCACCCAGGGTGGGGGACTCAGGCTTGGCGGGCTGCAGCCCCCGAACCCTGCCCTGTAGGGAGGCAGCTGAGGCCCAGTGAGAATTTGATCATGGTGCAGGTGGGCCAACAGTGCTGGGGGACTCAGTCCACCCTCTGCAGCTGCTGGCTCGGGTGCTAAGCCCTTCACTGCCCTGGGCCAGTGGTGTCAGTCGGCCACTCTGAGTGCGGGGCCCACCAAGCCCGTGACCACCCAGAACTCACGCTGGCCCATGAGCACCATGCGCATATCCAGTTTCTGCCCATGCCTCCCCTCCACACCACCCCGCAAGCAGAGGGAGCAAGCTCTGGCCTTGGCCAGCCGAGAGAGCAGCTCCCACAGTTCAAAGGTGGACTGAAGGGCTCCTCAAGTGCAGCCAGAGTGGATGCTGAGGCTAAGGAGGCACTGAGAGTGAGCAAGGGCTGCTAGTACATTGTTACCTCTCAATTCCCCCTCTAAACAGGACACCCCAACTGCTGTTGGGAATTTGGCCAATGACCGCTCTAGCTACTTCCAGCTGGATAGGGGCAATGAAGGGGCCCTGCAGTTGTAGTGTCCTCTAGAGGGGAGCACTCTGGGCCAGTGAAAGTGCCAGCAGGTCGGTCCAGGGGACATTGGTAGAAATTGTTAGTTGAACTCATTTGAGGTTCCATTTGTAAGACCATCTGTAGCTTGATGTCCTTGATTCTAGAGGAAACAAATTTAACAAGGAGGTTAAAAATACACAGTCCAAAGGCAAGTAACTGTAAGATGGCTGCCATGGGACCTAGAAAGGGGAGAAGTCATGTTACCCAACTCCAGAGGTTGGTATAAGAGTTTGAAAGATGTTGTTTGATTTCAGAAGCCTTTTCCTGTAAATGCTGTGCAGCATCTCCTACTATTCCTGACTGGTTAGTGTAAAAACAATACTCTTCCACTAAGGAGGTGCAGAGTCCTCCTTTCTCAGCAGTGAGGAGGTCTAGGCCTCAGCAGTTTTGGAGAGTCACTGTTGCCAAAGAGTCTATTTGGGATTGCAAAGTAAGAATAGATTTTGATATTTCTTGCAAATTGTCTGAGAAATCCTTTGAGAGTGTGTGGTAGGTGGATAACGCATGTTATACTGTTAACTTTAGTAAAATTTACTTTTGTTGAAAACCTTGTTAAGTTTGGGATTTCAATTATTCTTTGCTATTAATAAGACCTCGTTCAGTCCGTATTAACTTAAAATTGGTATAGATGGCTCCTTCCTGAATCAGTAAGCACTTTAAGATTTGGCTGAGTGCAAATAACACACATTTGAGCAGACCAATTATTAGGCAATTTTCCTGACTCTGCTTCTTTAAGAGTTTCCTTATCACTTACCTTAATCGCCCAGGAGGAACCATCTATTTTCCTGTTCTGAAGGGAGTTCCTCCTAAGTCTGGTCAGACCTTTGCATAGTAATTGATTATGAATTAGATCCCCTGTTAGGAAACTGGCTGGGTTAAGGATTTTTGATAGGAAGGCTATGGGTTGTCAGTGACCTCAGTGCTTTTGGGCTACGCCCTTGTTTACACTGACAACAAGGTGGTATGGGAGTGTTAGAGGCTCACTGGAGAACTTCAATTATCAATTAAAGGTTTTAAATTTACCCTGACTTTTAAAGGAATAGGGAACACTGTTTTTCTTTACTACTTCCATCTCTCTTTCTCTTTGACTTCTTTGTCTCTCTTTCTGACTCCCTTTTTGTCTCTGTCTCTTCCTCTCTCTGTCTCCTTCTCTTTGCTTCTCTGTTTCTTCCTCCCTCTGACTTTTTGTCCGTTTCTCTCTTTCCTTTCTGCTGCTTCTGCCAGCTGCTTATGCTGCTGTTCTCCCCTCTCCTTCCCCTTTTTGATGGCTTCAGCAGTGTAAGACTGCCACCTCCTTGGGTTTTACACTGTATGCAGTAACTCCATAATTTCCTTGTGGTATTTAATGGGGGTTCCCCCAGAGGTTAGGAACTCCTTTTGTTTCCATATTGCAGGATGGGCATGTAGGATTAGATAATCTGTATCTATCTGTATACACATTTGCTTTCTGTATACACATTTATTATTTTTCCCTTTCCCAGTTCTAAGGCTCAGGTAAATGCCACTAGTTCTGCTAACTGGGTGCTGGTCCCTGGGAGAAGAGGCTTATTTTCAAGTATGGTTACATCACTAACTATGGCATAACCTGCCCTTTGTATCCCATTCTCCACAAATGAACTTCCATCGATATATAGGTTACGGTAAGGATTAGCTAAGGGGACTTCTAAGTGATCATCTCAGGTGGTATAAGTCTGGACTATAAATTGTTGGCAGTCATGCTCGATTGGTTCCCCATCCTCTGGGAGAAAAGTGGCAGGGTTGAGGGTGACACACATACATATTTGATGCACCGGTCCCTCAAGGAGTGGTGCCTGGTATCTTAGTAGGCAGTTGTCTGATAGCCATAAACTTCCTTTGGCACCTAGTGTGCCATTTACATCATGAGTAGTCCAGACAGTGAGATCCTTTCCTTGTATTATCTTGATAGCCTCTGACACCAAGAGAGCTACCACCACAACTACCCATAAACAATGAGGCCAGCCTTTTGCCATTATATCAGTTTCCCTAGTTAGGTATGCTACTGGCTGTGGGGTTGTCCCACGAATCTGAGTAAGGACTCCAAGAGCTATCCCTGCTCTCTCCGTGACATATAAAGAGAAGTTTTGTCCTGTCCGAAGGCTTAAAGCTGGAGCTTATCCTAGGGCCAGCTTTAAGGTTTTGAAGACTGTTTCTGCCTCTGGTTCCCACTCTACTAGAAAAGTATTTGCTCTCTGGGTCTCCTTGATTAGAGTATAGAGGTTCTTGGCTATCTTTCTGTATCCAGGGATCCCTAGTCAGCAAAAGATGGTGATTCCGAGGAACACCTGCAACTGCTTTCATGTTTTATGGTGAGGATAATCCAGTGTAGGCTCTATTTGTTCCTTGCTGAGGGCCCTGGTCCCTCCAGCTAAGATTAGGCCTAGATATTTGACCTGCTGTATGCAAAGCTGGGCCTTCAATCTAGATACCTTGTACCCTTGATTAATTAGAAAGTTCAAGAGATCTAGTTTAGCCTGCAGGCATGAGGCTTCCAAACTGGTAGCCAAAAGTAAATCATCCACATACTGAAGGACCAGTGTGTCTGGACTTGAGAAGTGGCCTAGATCTTGGGCCTAAACCCTTGGGGCATGACCTAAACCCTTGGGGCAAGACCATCCATATAAGTTGGGATGTGTGGTCTGTGGAATCCTCAAAGGCAAAGAGAAACTGGGAATCAGAGTGCAAGAGAATATAGAAGAGGGTATCCTTGAGGTCCAGAAGTGTGAACCATTCTGCTTCCTCTGGTATTTGAGAGAGCAGGGCATAGGGGTTGGGTACAACTGGATATAGATGAATTGCTACCTTATTGATGAGTCTAAGATATTGCACTAGTCTCCACTGACCATTTGGTTTTTGTACTCCTAGAATTGGGGTGTTTCAGGGACTGCTGCATTCCTTACTAAGGCTTGAGCTTTTAAATGTTTAACGATATCCTGTAATCCTTTATGAGCTTCGGGCCTTAAGGAATGTTGCCTTTGATAAGGAAAAGTGGAGGGATCTTTTAGCTTTATTTGGACTGGGTGGGCATTTTTTACCCTTCCAAATTGTTTTTCCAATGCCCAGACTTCAAGGTTGGTTCCCTCCTCAATTAGGGGACAATAAATGGGTAACTTGTTTCCCATATTCATGTAGACAATAGCTCCAGTTTGGGCTAATATATCTCTCCCTAATAAGGGTGTGGGACTTTCAGGCATGACAAGAAAGGCATGTGAAAAGAGCAAAGTCTCCCAATTACAACTGAGGAGGTGGGAGAAATACCTGTATAGGTTTTCCCGGGATTCCTCGGATTAAGGTAACGGACCTTGAGGACAGTCGTTCAGCACAGTAGATTAATACTGAGAAGGCTGTGCCAGTGTCCAGGAGGAAGTCAATTTCCTGGCCCTCACTGGTTAAACGTGCCCGGGGCTCAGTGAGGGTGATGACATGAGCTGGTGCTTGCCCCTGGCACCCTCAGTCCTGTTGTTGGGTCATCTGGTTGGGGGCTACTGACCCAGAAAATCTTTGTCCTCTGGGGCAGCGCAACTTCCAGTGATTACCTCAGCACAATGGACATGGATGTGGACGTGGCTTGTTTCTCGTTGGACAAACTTTTTTAAAGTGTCCTAGTAAACTACACTGATAACAAGCCCTACTGGCTGATTGGTCTTTCTATCCTCTCTGAACCACCAAAGTTTTGTTTTGTTTTGTTTTTTGTCTGAGAGCCATGACTAAGGCTGTAGCCTTTCTCTGATCTCACTTTTCCTTTTGCATCTGTTCTTCTTGGTCCCTATTATAGAACACTGAGGTTGCCGTGTTTAGTAATGCCTCCAAATTTTGTTCAGGGCCCAGGATTGCTTTTGAAGCATTCTCCTGATATCTGCGACTGAATGGCTAATAAACTTATCTTTTTGAATCAATTGACCCTTGAGTGATTTGGGTGACAGGGGAGTATATTCTCCTAAGGCCTCCTGTAGCCGCTCAAGGCAGAAGGATTTTCTTCCTTTCCCTGAATTATGGTGGACATCACTGAATAATTCATGGACTTTTTCCTAATTCTCCTTACTCCTTCTAGAACACAGGTTAACAGATTTTTATGATTCCAGCCCCCATGATCTGAGTCTAGGTCCCATTGGAGATCCATACTGGGGATGGCTTAGTGACTGGTAGGGAATTTGTCCCTTTCTTTGGCTGTCATTCTATCATTTACTTGACTAAGATACCAGGTATCTCCAAACTCTTGGGCTGCAGCCAAAGCTGCATTATTTTCATTAAAGGCCAGGGTTTGATCTAACAATAGCATGACATCTCTCCAAGTGAGATCAAAGGTTTGCCCTAGACCCTGTAGGACATCTATGTACCTATCAGGATAATCTGAAAACTTCCTAAGGTCTTCCTTGATCTGCTTTAAATCAGAGAGGGAAAAGGATACACGTACCTGGGTTGGGCCAAATTCCCCTCCCCCTACCGTTTGAAGGGGACATAACCAATAGCCTAGGGGGTTTGTGGTCCTTTGGATATTTCTTATTTACTTCTGGGCAAGGAAGATTAGAGGAGGATTATTATTAATAGAAAGGGGAGCTATAGGGAGGCTAGGATATGGGGGTAAAGTGAGAGGTCCTCCTGTGGGATGTAAATTGCAAGCTTTGCATAGTTGTGTATGGTCCTTCAGTGAAAAGAAAGCTTGGACATAAGGTATTTCACTCCATTTGCCTTCCCTCTTACAGAAACAGTCAAGCTGCAGGATAGTATTTCAATTTATATTTCCCTCAGGTGGCAATTTTTCCTCATCAGAGAGAGAATATTGGGGTCAAGCCATAGTGCAGAAAAAAAGAGCCACCTCCTTTTCAGGGTTTGTCTGTCAAATTGGTCCCAATGGCTTAGGATGCATTTCAAGGGCGAGTCTCTTGATGCCTGTTTCCCACCTGAAAGACAAAACTGCCTGCAGTTTTGCTTTGTTTTCCCCCCTGTCCAAGAACCCGCAATAGTCTTTGGACCCTGCTGATCGGAATAGTTGCACTCACTGAAGCAGCAGCAGAAATGCTAGTTTTCCTCCCAGACCACAAGGAGGACCAGGGAAGTTCAGACTTAGTGGCCCTTACCAATGCATTCTTGAAAACCTACAGCCTTGCCTGTCCTCCTAGACCACAAAGAGGACCGAGAAAAGTTGGATTTAGTGGCCCTTACCGACACATTCTCAAAAACCTGTTAGAGTCCTAAGCATTCTCCTGTCAGTATTGGGACTTTACTCCTGTCCCATAAAGATGTTGTTATGCCCCAAAAATGAAGTGGAGGGCCCTACCCTGAGAGAGGTAAGGGATCTCCAGAGTTAGACAACTGACACCTTTTGTCCTCACTTATATGAATAGGAAGGATACAATTCATGATGCCCCCCATTTCCTAGCTTCAGGAATAGCTTTTGTTAGGCCTGCTTGTCTGAGAAGGGATCCTAAAATTCCAGAGAGTACCCCCTATGGGGCTTTGGGCCAAAAGTATGTGTTTCTGATTGGTTAGCCTGGGTGTCTAAAGAAGGTAACAGAGTCCTGAAGTTTATACTAGAAATCATTCTTATAGGAGAAATTAGAAAAGCACCAGAGACAGGGAGTGGTTTTTAGAAGTGGGACTAGCCTCAGAGAACACAGGCAAGAGGAAGTTTGTCTGACAGGCATTATAGGACCCAGGATGCAAAGGTCAGGATAGTTAAGATAGATGGGTGAGTCTTGCTTGGGTGACATGCCTTTGAGAGTTCCACTCAGGGCTGCAGGGTCAACCAACTTGTTTTGGGGACCCTGGAGCTCAATGGCTTTCCTCTCTGTCAACCCTCAGCTCAGCTCAGAAGTACAGGAAAAGCGGAAGCTGGTTCCAGGCAAACTAATGCTCCCAACTGCGAAAGTTGGGGATTGTTACAGAGCCATTTCCCAGAAAGCCTGACACCCGTGTCTTTAGTCCACTGGCTACACTAGTCACTTTTAACTGGTAACAATTGCCTGTTATTTAGCCCCAAATTTGAAGAAAAACTAGGACAGAATAGCAAGTGGAAGGGGTCCGATGGTACTCACTGCTTGACAATAGGTGATAATCTCACCACTTGGTGATAGGTGATGGTCTTACTGTTTGGTGATAGTCTCTCCACTTGGCAATAGGCGATAGTCCCATCTGGGTCACCAAAATGTGTTCAGAATTGGTGGGTTCTTGGTCTCACTGACTTCAAGAATGAAGCCATGGACCTTTATGGTGAATGTTACAGTTCTTAAAGATGATGTATCTGTAGTCTGTTCCTTCTGATGTTCAGACGTGTCAGAAGTTTCTTCCTTCTGGTGGGCTTGCGGTCTCACTGACTTCAAGAGTGAAGCTGCAGACTTTTGTGCTGAGTGTTACAGCTCTTAAAGGTAATGCGTCTGGAGTTCTTCCTTCCTCCCACCCAGAGTTGTTCATCTCTCCCATTGGGTTCGTGGTCTTGCTGGCTTCAGGAGTGAAGCTGCAGACTTTCTCAGTGAGTATCACAGCTCATAAAGGTGGCACAGACCCAAAGAATGAGCAGCAGAAAGATTAATTGCGAAGATCAAAAGAACAAAGCTTCCACAGTGTAGAAGGGGGCCCCAGCGGGTTGCTGCTGCTGGCTCTGGCAGCCTGCTTTTATTCCCTTATCTGACCCCACTCACATCCTGCTGATTGGTCCATTTTACAGAGAGCTGATTGGCCCATTTTACAGAGGGCTGATAGGCCCATTTTACAGAGAGCTGATTAGTCCATTTTGACAGCATACTGATTGGTGCATTTACAAACCTTGAGGTAGACACAGAGTGCTGATTGGTGCATTTACAATCCTTTAGCTAGACATAAAAGTTCTCCAAGTCCCCACCTGACTTAGAAGCCCAGTTGGCTTCACCTAGTGGATCCCAAGCCCAGGCTACGGGTGGAGCTGCCTGCCAGTCCCGTGCCACGCGCCCGCACTCCTCAGCCCATCGGCGGTTGATGAGATCCCAGGCCATGAAGCAGGCTACGGCTCCTATCGGGGAAGTTTGGGTCATTCAGGAGCCCACCTCTGGCAGGAATGGAAGCTCAGGCACAGAGGGGTGCAGGTCCCAAGCCCTGCCCTGTGGGGAGGCGGCTGAGGCCCTGTGAGTATTCAAGCCCTACATTCGGAGCGGCCAGCCAGTGCCACTGGCCCTAGGCAGTGAGGGGCTTAGTATCCAGGCCAGCAACTGCGGAAGGTGTGGTGAGTCCCCCAGCACTGCCGACTTGCCTGCCCCACCTTCGAGGTCTTGTCAGACCTCAGCCGCCTCACCATGGGGCAACCCACTTGGGTCCCCTTCCATGCTGTGGAAGTTTTGTTCTTTTGCTCTTCACAATAAATCTTGTTGCTGCTCACTCTTTGGGTCTGCACCGCCTTTATGAGCTGTAACACTCACTGCCAAGTTCTGCAGCTTCACTCCTGAAGCCAGCGACACCACGAACCCACGAGAAGGGATGAACAACTCTACATAGGAGGAACAAAGAACTCCAGATGTGTCGCCTTTAAGAGCTGTAACACTCAGCACAAAAGTCTGCAGCTTCACTCCTGAAGTCAGCGAGACCACAAACCCATCAGAAGGAAGAAACTCCTGACGTGTCTGAACATCAGAAGAAACAAACTCCAGATACACCATCTTTAAGAACTGTAACACTCACTGCGAGGGTCTGCAGCTTCATTCTTGAAGTCAGTGAGACCAAGAACCCACCAATTCCAGACACATTAGTAGGTATTGACCTTTCATTTCCATGTTTAGCACTCCCTTGAGGATTTCTTGTAAATCTGGTCTGATGGTAATAAATTCCCTTAGTTTTTGTGTTTGCTTGTTGGAGAAGGATTTTGTTTCTCCTTCACTTATTAAGCTTTGTTTGGCAAAATATAAAATTCTTGGTTAGAATTTCTTTTCTTTGAAAATGTTGAAAATAGGCCCTCAATTTGTTCTTGCTTGTAAGGTTTGTGCTGAGAGATCCACTGCTATTCTGATGAGATTTCCTTTAAAGTGACCCAAACTTTCTAGCTGTATTTAGGATTTTTTTTTTCACATTAACCTTGGTGAATCTGATGGCTATGCACCTTGGGTGTGGTCATTTTGTACAGTATCTCAAGGAGATTATGTGTATTTCTTGAACGTGTATGTCAAGCCATCTAGTGAGATTGGGGAGGGGTTTTGTTGTGTGTGAACATTTTCAAATATGCTTTTCAAGTTGCTTGCTTCTCCTTTTCTCTAAGAAATGGCAATGAGTTATAGAATCAGTCTGCTTACATGGTACCATATTTCTCAGGGTTTTTGTTTATTTTAAAACATTTTATTTTTTATTTTGGTCTGATTGATTTAATTTGAAGATATTAATATGTTTACTTTGAAGCATTGAAAGAATGAATTACCTAGAATTTACAATAAGTTATATTTGATGACTTTAGGTTAAAATTAGTTTTTAAAAATTAAATTAATATTAACTGACTTGAAGTGTATTCAACAGTTTAATGAATTATTCAATTACATGTATATTCAATTGCATGTATATTCTGTTAGCTTTTCTGATTTCTGTATAGATTGCATATATATTACGTTTGCTACTTTGTCGTTGATATTTCCATTTTGTTTTCCCACAGCTTCTTTTGAAGTACTGTCAGCTGCTTTGGTGCAAATGAAAAAAAAATCACATCATCTCTAAATTAACCACCACATCATCAAATTTTAGAAGTAAATTCTAGATTTCGCTTATCATGGAAAAATAGACATTGTTAAGATATTTGCTTTTTTGCAATGACAAAGTATTTTATATATAACTATTTTATATAATACAAAATACTTGATATCAATTATTAATATTATATTTTAAATATATTTTGAAAACTCCTTAAGGAAACATGTTTTTCTAATGGTCCAAAAGGAAAACTGGATAGCAAAGTTTACAAAAATAGAAAAGGCTTATTGAGATGCTTAATCAGTACTGTTCAGATTAGCAAAACTCATAAACTACACATTATTTTTATAATATAATATTTTAAAGTGGATGTCATACCTAAATCCAAGTAGAAGTTCTGGTGAAATGAACACTGTCCAGTATTTGCATAAAATCAGCATTTGTAGCTTTCAAATTGTATGCATTTAGTGGGCCTTTAATACATTTTTGTATCCTTTGTTGATGTGTAGAATCCATTCCTAAAACATGAAGAATCAAACTTACCCTGGCTTAGATTGTATAATTATATACATATCAAGCCAATCTGCTGGAAATAAATCCTTTGTCCTGTTTTCATGAACAAGTACAGGAAGGTTTTGTCACAAAAGGATGCCAGACAAATTCTGTACTTCCCTGTGATTTTATCTTCCAATAAGTATAACAGAGTTCCTAATATCAAGAAATCTAAATCGGTTACTTATTTGTAATCACCCACTTGACAATCATGAGCACAAATGTAGAGTTGATTTCAAAAGTGCTGATTTTCATTGAAGTCTTTCTATAGTTATTTATTTCATGTAAGGAAAATGTTTCACCAATGCTCTTCACAGTTATGAACTTATTACTTTCTGTCTAAAGAAAATAAAGGATATGTAATAAATTTCTGTGATTTTTTAGTACAGCTTTAGAACTAAATAAACCTGATATCCAAAACGAGAATTATTTCTTCCATTTCTGTGACCTTAGCTATAATTAGTTATTCTCATATCACTGGTCCTCCACAGAGTTAGAATAATTGTGCCACCATTTATGACTCTTAGGTGAAAGGATAATAAATGCAAAGCCTCTTCACTGTAAGCACTCAAATGGTAGGTATTATTTTGCTTTTGATTCAAGTACTTGCTTTTGTCTTTATCATTAACATAAAATAAATTCATTATATAAGTAATAATGTGAAAACATATCCCAAAAAATGATGAATTTGGGTTTCAAACTATTAAAGGAAATCAATGTTTGAAATACAAATATTTTAAAATAATATTAATTTAAATGTGCCTTCTTAGCAAAGATGTTATTTTCTGATTCTACGTTAGACCTAAGAAAACCCAAAATGAGAAACTTAAAAGACTGAGGGCAATAAAGTTATATTTAGCACTCCTAGCTGATTGCACACTGATTGCAGGAACAACAAAAATAATTCCTGCAATTAAATGGGTTGCCTAACTTGATAAGTACCTGTATACATTTAGCTGGTTTCAAGGAACTGGAATGTATTTTAGAAAATTAACTGTATCAGAAAGGCTATAGATTGTGTATTTGCAATCAACATCTTCTCTAAATGATGAAGTGGAAATATAATATATAATTTACTTTTTCCAGAATTCTAAAGCTTTATGCAATATGCTTTGCATTATTATATTTTCCACAAATTAATAGCAGGATGCAAGTTAAATCATATTTTCTATGTGTGTTGAAAAGCAGAACTGTTTTCCAAATAATCAATTTGCCAGCCTCAGTGGCTCACGCCTGTAATCCCAGCACTTTGGGAGGCTGATGCGGGTGGATCACCAGGTCAGGAGATGGAAACCATACTGGCTAACACAGTGAAACCCCATCTCTACTAAAAATACAAAAAATTAGCTGGGCATGGTGGCGGGCACCTGTAGTTCCAGCTACTCGGGAGGCTGAGGCAGGAGAATTGTGTGAACCCAAGAGGGGAAGCTTGCAGTGAGCCGAGATTGCGCCACTGCACTCCAGCCTGGGCTACAGAGCGAGACTCCATCCCCACCGGTCACCCCCCAAAAAAACACAAACTAAATAATCGATTTTTAATCAATACTTTCATGAAAAGTTAATCAAAGAACCAATTTTATTTTGTAGTCAGCAAGTGTGTGTGTGTGTGTATATATGTGTATATATATTCATGTATGTATGTATGTGTGTATACACTTTTCTGAAAAATGTGCATTTTAACCAATTGCCTTGTTGACCATTTCTCTGTAGTAGATATGTTCTTGAAAAATGTGTGCAGATTATAATATAAATGGTTGCTAAAGTAAATTAATTAGAGAGCTAAATAATGCTTTCAAAACTTGCCAAAGGAAAAGGCATTGCACAGAACTACATCTCCCAGAGTACCTTCAGATGAAAAGTCTTTAGTGAATTTAGGCTTACACAGGATTTCTGAATCTACAATATTACTTAATTGTCAACACTTTTTGGTTTCTGGTTTTTCCCTAGATTTTGAAATTTATTGACTCTTTGTTAATTTCTTTGTTCATCTCTACATCTTTCATTGAACTATAATATGATTATGGGTGATGGGTGTTGAGGTTGTTTATCTTTCTCTTGTATATTTGTTCAAGTATTCCACAAGGAAGACATTTCCATCTTCAGATATAATATAATAAGAAAGATGCAGCATTTCTGTGTTTTGGCACAACATCTTTTCTCCCATATCAAAAATCAAGCTCTTCAAATTGGGATTCAGAATTCAAAATAAATTCTGAATATACCTCTGAAATATAAAGCCACAACATTCCTAAGTGTTAGGCAATTTATAAGCATTACTGTCTTTAGCAGCAAGCAATGGAAAGGCTGAGACAGATCCAGGCTTCCATTTGTAGTTATTAACCTAAATAGCACATATGCAACCTCAGTAACTCAGGCTAGGACTGCTCAAGGTCTTAATTTTGTGACAATTTACCCAGAAAAAATGTGTATGTAAGAACATGAGGAAATACCAATGTTGTTAACAAAGATACCTCTGGAAGTAATTTTTTGACACAGAAACATAGTCCAAAAGTTGAGGGACAGATAGACAGAAATTAGACAACAGCTGGACATGGCCTCGTGACTATAAACCCAGCACTTTGAGAGGCCATGGGTTGATCACTTGAGTCTAGGAGTTCAAGACCAGACTGGCCAACATGGTGAAACCCAACCTCTACTAAAAATACAAAAAATAGTCAGGCCTGGTGGTGCATGCCTGTAATACCAGCTAGTTGGAAGGTTGAGGCATGAGAATCACTTTAACTTTGGAGGCAAATGTTGTAGTGAGGCAAGACTGGACTCCAGTCCAGCCTAAGAACAGAGAGAGACTCTGTCTTGAAAAACAACAACAAAAAAAAGCAAATTAGGCAGATGATTGATAGATACATATAGAGAAAAGAGAAGGGAGAATGAAAAGGGAAGAAGACAAGAAGTTGGGAGGAAGGAAGAAAAGAAGAGGCTTGGTTGTGAAGTGGGTTTCAAAGAACTTTAAACCAATGGCCATCTCTTTATTTTTGCCTCTTATTGAAAATACTTCTTCGAAATATTTTCTCAATATTTTGCCTCTTATTGAAATTGCTTACTTGTTCATTATCTTTTCTCCTTTAATTATACCTATTGTGGCACTTGGCAGCAGATTTCCTTTAGATTTCCTGCTATTGGCTATGCTGTGCTACTCACAACTTTATTCTCAGGACCAAAAACTGAACATATCACAATTTTCTGAAGGGTTAAGACCTCAGCTTCATTTTTATTCATTTGTAAATATAATTATTCAAGCCAATGCCATCCCCAACAATTTTTTTAATAATTTAAATTTTTTCTGTAATTTTTATAATTATATTTCCTATAATTTTATTAAAACGTCTGTATTTTGTACAATTCTGTATTTTCTATAA
>NW_016809749.1:1441620-1483042 GCF_001698545.2 Rhinopithecus bieti
GTGTGTGTGTATATATGTACACACACACACACACACACACACATATATATATATATATATATATATATATATATATATATTAAGAAATGGGAATTGCAGCAGTCTTAGTTTAGGCTGATATAATGGAATACCATACACTGGGTGACTGAAACAAGAGACTTGTTTTTGGTCTTACAGTTAAGGAGACTGGGAAGTGAATGATCAAGTTGCCAGCAGATTACATCTGGGCAGAGTACTCTTCCTGGTCTGCAGAGGACCCTCGATTCCTATCCTTACAGGGGAGTAGAGAGAAAAAAACATCCTCTTCGGTGTCTCTATAATGACACTAATAACATTCATGAGGGCTCTACCCTGGTGACCCAATCACTTCCCACGCACTCACCAACAAATTCCATCATCTTGGGGATTTAGGATTCAACACAGAAATTTTGGAGGGACACAAACTTTCAGTACATACCAGTACCCTATGTATATGTAATTATTGCTATATATATGTGTGTGTGTGTATATGTGTGTGTGTATATGTGTGTGTGTGTGTGTGTGTGTATTTTTTTTGATACGGAGTCTCTGTCACCCAGGCTGGAGTGCAGTGGTGCAATCTCGGCTCACTGCAAGCTCTGTCTCCCGGGTTCACGTCATTCTCCTGTCTCAGTCTCCCAAGTAGCTGGGACTACAGGCACTGGCCACCACGTCTGGCTAATTTTCTGTATTTTTAGTAGAGTTGGGGTTTCACCGTGTTAGCCAGGATGGTCTCAATCTTCTGACCTCGTGATCCGCCCGCCTGGGCCTCCCAAATTGCTGGTATTACAGGCATGAGCTACCGCGCCCCGCCTATTGCTTTATTTATTTATTTATTTTTATTATTATTATACTTTAAGTTTAGGGTACATGTGCATAATGTGCAGGTTTGTTACATATGTATACTTGTGCCATGTTGGTGTGCTGCACCCATCAACTCGTCAGCACCCATCAACTCGTCATTTACATCAGGTCAACATTGTACTTTGGCTTTTTTTTTTTTTTTCTAGAAGTGACTTTTCTTAGTTCTTGCTTAACTTACCTCTCTTCAGCATCTGACGTAATTCATCAACCTCTTTTTCAGTATTATCTCTTGGTTTTTCCTGTACCATTTTGAATATCTGTTCTCATTCACCTTCGCATTCTCCTCATCTGTGCATTTCAGTACTGTAGTTCTTCAGGGTTTCACGTTTGTTTTTCTGTTCTTACTCTGGAATCTTTTATTGAGTAACTTTTTTCCAATATCATGTCTTCAATTGCACCCAACACATTACAGACTGCTCAAACTCTTTATTGAGTAGCTGTATATAGATTTTCTGTATACAGGTCTGTATTAGTCTGTTCTCATGCTGTTATAAATAACTACCTGATACTAGGTAATTTACGAAGAACAGAGGTTTAATTGACTCACAGTTCCTCAGGCTTAACAGGAAGCACGACTGGGAGGCCTCAGGAAACTTACAATCATGGCGGAAGGGAAGCAAGCATGTCTTTACCATGGCAGGGCAAGAGAGAGAGAATTTTTGGGGAAGTGCCACATTTTTAAACCATCAGATACCATAAGAATTCACTCACTCTCATGGGGGAAATCTGGAAATCCACCTCCCACCAGGTCCCTCCTTCAACACGTGGAGATTACAATTTGACATGGGATTTGGGTGGGAACACGGAGCCAAACCATATCCATGTCCAAAAGTGAATTCAGGTTGCCTAAAAAATTACTGTCTTATTTCTCCTTAAAATTTTCCATTCCCTTCTTGATGAAGTTCAAATGCTTTAGTATATCATATAAAATCCTTCAAGATCTTATTTCTGCCTGCTTTTCCAATGTTCATTCTTACCACTTTCATTCTTTTTCTGTTTCAGGCATATTATTCTATTTTAAATAACCTTCATTTTCATACTTTTCTGTTTTTGAACATTCTTCTATCACCCCCCAAAAAATGCTCCACTTTAACAAGTTTTTGTCTGATTGGCTCATCAGTACTCTTAAAACAAGTTCTTAAATAACATGTCTCAAATCAGTAGACCCTGAACCACGTATGAAAATATTTCATAGCTGATATTCTTTGGCTCTGTGTCTCCAACCAAATCTCATCTTGAATTTTAATTCACCTGTGTTGAGGGAGGAACCTGGAAGGAAGCAGTTGAATCATGGGGGCAATTTTCTCCCTGCTGTTTTCATTATAGTAAGTGAGTTCTCATCAGAGTTGATGGTTTTAAAGTGTGACACTTCCTTATTCACTCTCTCTCTCCTGCTGCCTTGTGAGACCTGCCTTGCTTCCCCTTCACCGTCTGCTGTAATTGTAAGTTTCCTGAGGTCTCCCTAGCCATGTGACACTGTGGGCCAATTGTACATCCTTTCTTCATATATTACCCAGTCTCAGGTATTTACAGTGCTGTGAGAATGGACTAACACAGATAATTGGTACCAACTGAGTGTGTTACTGCTATAAAGATAATTTGAAAATATGGAAGTAGTTTTGGAACTGGGTAAATGGCAGAGGTTGAAACAGTTAGAAGGACTTAAAAGTAGACAGAAAAATGAGGAAAAGTTTGCAACTTCCTAGAGACTTATTAAATGGTTTTGACCAAAATGACAATAGTGATATGGACAGTGGCATCAAGGCTGAGGTGGCTTCAGATGGAGATAAGGAACTTGTTGGAAAATCGAGTAAAGATCACTCACACTATGTTTTAGCAAAGAGACTAGTGGCATTTTGGTCTTGTCCTAGAGATCTGTGGAATTTTGAACTTAAGAGACATGATTTAGTCCATCTGGCAGGAGAAATTTCTAAGGATTAAAGCATTCAAGAAGTGATCTGGATTTTTCTAAAAATGTATAGTTATATGTGTTCATAAAGAGATGACTTGAAATTGAAATTTGTATTTAAAAGGGAAGCAGAGCACAAAAATTTGACAAATTTGCAGCCTGACCATGTGGTAGAAAATAAAAACCCAGTTTCTGGGAAGGAATTTAAACCTGCTGCAGAAATTTGTATAAGTAATGAGGAATCAAATGTGAATAATAAAGAGAATGGGGAAAATGTCTCTAGGGCATGACAGAAACCTTTGGGGCAATCTCTCCCATCACAGGCCCAGAGACCCAGGAGAATGATTTCATGGGCCAGGCCCATGCCCCTGCAATTCTGTGAGGCCTCAGGACTTAGTGACTTGTGTCCAAGCCACTACAAGTCCAGCTGTGTTTAAACCAGACCAAGGTACAGGTTAGGCCATGGCTTCAAAGTGTGCAAGCCCCAAGCCTTGGTGACTTCCCTGAGGTGCTGGGTCTGTGGGTGTGAACAAGACAAGAGTTGAGCTTTGGAGCCTCCACCTAGATTTCAGAGTATGTATGAAAACACTTGATGTCTAGGCAGAAGTCTGCTACAGGAGTGGAACCCTCATGGAAAACCTCTACTAGCGCAATGCAGAGGGGGAAATGTGAGGTTGGAGCTCCCACACAGAATGCCGACTGTGGCACTGCCTACTGGAGCTGTGAGAAAAGCACCACCATCCTCCATGGTAGGTGGTAGACTCCAGAATGGTAGATCCACTAACAGCTTGCACCATGCACCTGGAAAAGCTGCAGTCACTCAATGTTAGCCCGTGAAAGAAGTCACAAGGGCTGTATCCTGCAGAGCCACAGGGAAGAGCTGCCCAAGGCCTTTTGAACCCAGCTCTTGCATCAGCATGCCATGAATGTGAGACATGGTGTCAGATGAGATAATTTTGGAGCATTCAGATTTAATGACTGTCCTGCCTGGTTTCAGGCTTGCATGGGACCTGTGGTCCCTTTGTTTTCACAAATTTATCCCAGAAGGAATGGACACATTTACCCAATGCCTGTACCTCCATTGTATCTTGAAAGTAACAGGCTTTTTCATTGTATTTTATAGGCTTATAAGCAGAAGGGAGTTTCCTTGTCTCACATGAAACTTTGAACTTGGATTTTTGAGTTAATGCTGGAATGAGTTAAGACTTCTGGGGACTGTTAGGAAGTAATGTGGTTTGTCTGTATCCCCATTCAAATCTCATCTTGAATTCTGGTTCCCATAATCCCCATGTGTTGTGGGAGGGACCAGGTGGAGTTAATTGAATCATGGGGCAGTTTCTACCTTGCTGTTCTCATGATAGTGAGTTTTCACAAAATCTGATGGTTTTACAAGGGGCTTCGCCTTTTAGTTGGCTCTCATTATTCTCTCTCCTGCCACCTTGTGAAGAAAGATATTTGCTTCCCCTTCTGCCATGATTGTAAGTTTCCTGCCTCCCCAGCCCTGTAGAAGAGTGAGTCAATTAAGTCTCTTTCCTTAGTAAATTACCCAGTCTTGGATATGTTCTTATAACATCATGGAAAAGGACTAATACAGTAAATTGATACCAGGTAGTGAGGCACTGCTGTAAAGATACCCAAAAATGTGGAAGCAACTTTGGAACTGGTTATCAGGTATAGGTTGGAAGTTTGGAGGGATCAGAAAAAAACAGGAAGATGTGGGAAAGTTTGGAACTTCCTAGAGACTTGTTGAATGGCTTTGATCAAAATGCTGATAGTGATATGAGCAATGAAGTCCATACTGAAGTGGTCTCAGATGGGGAGAAGAAACTTGTTGGGAACTAGAATAAAGGTGACTCTTTCTAAGTTTCAGCATAGAGACTAGTGGCATTTTGCCCCTACATTAGAGATCTGTGAAACTTTGAACTTGAGAGAGATAATTTAGGTTGTCTCACATAAGAAACTTCTAAACAGCAAAGTGTTCAAGAGGAGACTTGAGTACTGTTAAAAGCATTCAAGTTTATGTATTCACAAAGGTATGGTTGGGAATTGGAATTTATGTTTAAAAGGGAACCAGAGCATAAAAGTTTGGAAACTTTGAAGCCTAACAATGTGATACAAAATAAAAACCCATTTTCTAAGGAGAAATTCAAGTCAGCTGCAGAAATTTGCATGAGTAACGAGAAGCAAATGTTAGTCACCAAGACTGTGGGGATAATGTCTCCAGGGTACATCAGAGATCTTCACAGCAGCCCCTCCCAGCACAGGTCTGGGGGCCTAGAAGAAAACAAAAATGGTTTCATGGGCCAGACCCAGGGCCTTGCTGTTTTTTTGCAGTCTTGGGAATTGGTGCCCTGCATTCCAGTCATAGTTAAAATGGGCCAATATACAGCTCAGGCAATGGTTTCAGAGGTACAAGCCCCAAACTTTGGCCAGTTCCACGTGGTATTGAGCCTATGGCTGTACACAAGTGAAGAATTGAGGTTTGGGAACCTCCACCTAGATTTCCAAAGGATGTATGAAAACACCTGGGTATCCAGGCAGAAGTTAGCTGCAGGGTTGTAGCGCTCACGTAGATCATCTGGTAGTGCAATGTGGAAGTGCAATATAGGTTTGGAGCCCCCATAGAGTGCCCACTGGGGCACTGCCTAGTGGAGATGTGAGAATAGGGCCACTGCCCTCCAGACCCCAAAATGGTAGATCCACTGATAACTTACACTATGAATCTGGAAAAGCTGCTAACACTCAATGCCAGCCTGAGAAGGCAGGTGGGAGGGGGCCTGTACCCTGAAAAGTCACAAGGTCAGTGCTGTGAGAACCCACCTCTTGCATCAGCGTGACCTGGATGTGGGAACCTACCTTTTGCATCAGCATGGGTACCCACCTCTTGCATCAGCGTGACCTGGATGTGAGACATTGAGTCAGAGGAGATCTTTTCAGAGCTTTAATATTTGACTGCCCCAGTGGATTTCAGACTTCCATGGGACCTGTAGCCCCTTCCTTTTTGGCCAATTTCTACCATTTGGAGTGAGTGTATTTATCGAATACCTATACTCCCACTGTTTCTAGGAAGTAACTAATTTGCATTTTTAACAGGCTACTATGTAAAAGGGACTTGGACTTTTGAGTTAATTCTGGGATGAATTAAGACTTTGGGGGACTGTTGGAAGGACACGATTGTCTTTGAATTGTGAGAACATGACATTTTGGAAGGGCCAGGGGTGGAATAATACAGTTTGACTGTGACCCCACTCAGATGTTATCTTTAAATGTAAAATAGTTCCCAAAAGCTTCACATGTCATGGGAGGGACAAGGTAGAGATAACTGAATTATAGGGGCAGTTTCTGCCATGCTGTTCACATGATAGTGAATGAGTTCTCACAAGATCTGATTATTTTATAAGGGACTTTCCCCTTCACTCAGCATTCATTCTTTTCTCTCCTGCCGCCTTGTGAAAAAGGATGGGTTTGCTTCCGTTTCCACCATGATTGTAAGTTTCCTGAGGCCACCCAGCCCTGTGGAATGTGAGTCAATTAAACCTCTTTCCTTTATAAATTACTCAGTCTCAGGTAAGTTCTTATAGCATTGTGAGATTGGACTGATACAGGATGACATGATTGGTTTTCAAATATAAAAAGGACATGAGATTTGGCACGGGCTGGGGCAGAATGATATGGTTTTGCTTTGCATTCCCACCCAAATCTCATAGTGAATTTTAATCTCCACGTGTTGAGGGAGTGACATGGTGGGAGCTAGTTTTATTATGAAGGTGATCTCCTCCATGTGGTTGTCATGACAGTGAATGAGTTCTCACGAGACTCGATTGTTTTAAAGTGTGGCACTTTCTTTCTATTTTGCCACTGTGTTAATGTGCCTTGCTTCCCCTTTGCCTTCCACCATAATTGTAAATTTCCCGAGGCCTCACCAACCAAGTGGAACCGTCAATTAAACTTTCTTTCTTTATAAAACACCTAGTCTCTGGTAGTATCTTTATAGCAGTGTGGGAATGGACTAATACAATGACCAAATTAAATTTTAATCCTTCTGCTTATGTAATAACCCTCCCATATCTTAGGGATTATAATACTTTGCTAATATCATGTACTTATCCTGTGTTATTTAATTTGGTGTTCTCATTATTTATAATTGTATTTGGCAAAGTATAAAATGCTTTTTGTGGTTAAATACAGAGATCAACCAATATTGTCTTATTTTCACTAATAAGGATAGTTTTAAAGAGAAGTTAGCACAATTTTATTAAATTACTGTCTGAAAGAAACTTTTGCTTCTTTGCCATGATGAATTACCTGTATTAATATTAAATAAATAATTCAATTGTATTTAAAATTTACTTAGCAAAAATCTTCTCTTATTGTGTTGTCTTCTGACAGCATTGTTTTGGCCAGTGTTTACTCATCCTGACTATTAGAAACTTGAATTCTAGGAATATATTGCCACAGCAAATTTAAATTTTCCTTAAATGTATAAAATGAGAAATATATACTTTAATCACAATGACAAATTAAGAATTATTATCTCACTTGGCAGAAGAATAAAAATGCACATTATTGTTTAAAAACCTTGCTCTAAGTCAAGCAAGTGGTAAGAAAATAAATCAGAATTTGGACTCATGAAGCAAAACTGACAAATTCATTTTTCAACTTGTAAAACAAAACTCAGTAATTTTCTCCTTTTCAAAATTCTGCAATTTCAATTTCCTCTAATGTTTTCTGTCTTTATTTTTATCTATTTTATTTTTATATGAATAATTTATTATTATTATCACTAACTATTGTCTCTATGAGTGTGGTAGAACTCTACACGTGTGGTAGAACTTCCCTGTAGATTTATGAGTAATAAAAATGTCTCTGGAAGCTACAAGATTTCTAATTATCTTATAAATTGCTCATGCTCATTATTAATCTCTGATCTATTTTTCATACGTATATATCCTGAAAGGGCCACAAAAGCCTTGGTGCAAACCCCAACTTTTGTTTTAAACTCCCTTTACTGGAGTGTATGTCTATAAAAAGTCCTTCAATGTGCGAAACATGTTACAGGCATTTTTAGTGCACACATTTCTCCAAGGCTCTGAATAATGCTCATGGGAAAACAGTTGTTAGCTCCTGAGTCCTTTGCAGTCAACAAGTGTAACTTTTTAATTGTTCATCCAGTATACTTGAATAAAAAGCAAATTTTCTTTTCTACTGAAGAGATCAAGAATTTCCATCCATGTCAGTATGTTGCCCAAATTATAAAAGTCACCAAAGCAAGTGAGAAAGTTTCTCATAAACTTATGGAAGGTCTTGCCTTCTAAGTAGCCTGTTGCCTGCAAATCAATATATTACTCCCTGATATATTCTCTTCAAAAGAATATATCTGGGTCTTGCGTGTCCTGTATTTCTACACTGCTGATTGCTCCAGATAAGAAGTAGAGTTCATTTTTTAGATGCCAGAAAACCAATGTTTCAGTTTGGGTCAGTTTGATTTAAATATGGTTCAGTTTGGTTTAAACACACATAAATATGTATGTTTATATATGTTTATTTAAACATATATAAATATGTATGCCTTGGCCAGGCACGGTGGCTCATGCCTATTATCCAAGCACTTTGGGAGGCTGAGACAGGTGGATTACCTGAGGTCAGGAGTTCAAGACCAGCCTGGACAATATGGTGAAACCCCATCTCTACTAAAATTACAAAAAAAAAAATTAACTGGGCATGGTGACATGTGCCTATAATCCCGACTACCTAGGGATCTGAGGCAGAAGAATCACTGGAACCCAGGAGGCAGAGACTGCAGTGAGCTGAGATCATGGCACTACACTCCAGCCTAGGTGACAGAGTAAGACTCCATCTCAAAATAAATAAATAATAATTATAATAATATGCTTTAATTAGGTAAAACTTGTACCTACAGAATCACCATATACTTGAGGCTTGCTTTTTTATGTATTTTTAATAACTTTCTTTCTCAAAATTCAACCTGTGATGTTGTTTTTTGCGGTGAGGAGGGGAGAAGCTACAGATAATATTTATAAAATCATATATATTGTAAAAGAAACTTATTGACAGAATATATAAATTGGTATAGATAAGATCTATAATTGCAATTGATTTAGATAATTAGCCAGATGGATATTAACACATTTAAGTAGTGGCTTACATTATATATTTTAATATAATTACATGTATTCTAGGTAGGTCAAAAAATTCAAATAAATTTAAAAAACTATTCAGATACTATGAAATACACGATATTTTCCAAGAACATTTACTTTGATTGTTAGATTCCTTATTTATAAAGCTATGCCTCTAGAGAAAATAACTCTATTAAGCAGCAATGTGATTTATTGAACTTTTTTTCTTTTTTGAGAGGGAGTCTTGCTCTGTCGCCCGAGCTGGAGTGCAGTGGCCGGATCTCAGCTCACTGCAAGCTCCGCCTCCCGGGTTTAGGCCATTCTCGTGCCTCAGCCTCCGGAGTAGCTGGGACTACAGGAGCCCGCCACCACGCCCGGCTAGTTTTTTTGTATTTTTAGTAGAGACGGGGTTTCACAGTGTTAGCCAGGATGGTCTTGATCTCCTGACCTCGTGACCCGCCTGTCTCGGCCTCCCAAAGTGCTGGGATTACAGGCTTGAGCCACCGCGCCCGGCCTGAACTTATTTTCTTTACTAACCATAGTTGACCATATTATTGACTACTTTAAGCTAACATGTATTCTGTATCTATAATACCTTATTAATGACTGAGAAGGTATTTAAAATAGAACCACAAATTATTGCCCTTACAAGTAAGCATACTTAAATTATCGCCCATAAACAAGGTGAACATCCATGATGTATGCATTTGGTGCAGTTGTTAGCAGACTTTCAAAATCAATATTTCTAAACTACTTTAATAGTACTTTAAGTAGTCTACCTCAAATCTTTAATAATAAATAAATCTGTGGTTTCCCATACACCACATTTTCTTTTTTGGAACACCAACAATATTGCTACACTGCTTAAAATCATATATAGAATGTAAAGCAACAAAATATGGTAATCTCTAATTAAATAAACAAATCCACCACATACATTTCAGATAAACTTAGGGTTTGAATTTTACAGAGATTATATTTCAAACTGTTGTTATATAATTGTGGATTCTTAAAACAACAAATATATAACATATATTTTGAGAATGAATTTTGAGTACTTTAATGACCATCAATTCCTTAGGAATTATTGAAGATATGCAAAATTAATGATCAAAATAATCTTTTTTTTTTATACTTTAAGTTCTGGGATACATGTGCACAACATGCATGTTTGTTACATAGGTATACAAGTGCCACAGTGGTTTGCTGCACCCATAAACCTGCCATCTACATTAGGTGTTTCCCCTAATGCTATCCCTCCCCTTGTCCTCCACGCCCCCAACAGGACCCAGTGCGTGATGTTTCTCTCCCTGTGCCCATATTGTCCTTATTGTTCAACTCCCACTTATGAGTGAGAACATGTGGTGTTTGGTTTTTTGTTCTTGTGATAGTTTGCTGAGAATGATGCTTTCCAGCTTCATCCATGTCCCTGCAAAGGACATGAACTCATCCTTTTTCTATGGCTGCATAGTATTCCATGGTATATATGTGCCGTATTTTCTTTATCCAGTCTGTTATTGATGGACATTTGAGTTGGTTCCAAGTCATTGCTTTTCTGAATAGTGCTGCAATAAATATAGGAGTGCATGTGTCTTTATAGTAGAATGATTTATAGTTTTTTAGGTATATACCCAGTAATGGAATTGCTGGGTCAAATGGTATTTCTGGTTCTAGATCCTTGAGGAATCGCTACACTATCATCCACAATGGTGGAAATAATTTACACTCCCACCAACAGTGTAAAAGTGTTTCTATTTCTCCACATCCTCTCCAGCATCTGTTGTTTCCTGACTTTTTAATGATAGCCACTCCAACTGGTGTGAGATGGTATCTTTTTGTAGTTTTGATTTGCATTTCTCTAATGACCAGTGATGATGAGCTTTTTTTCATATGTTTGTTGGCTGCATAAATGCTTTCTTTTGAAAATTATCTGTTCATATCCTTCTCCCATTTTTTGAAGAGGTTATTTGTTTTCTTCTTGTAAATTTGTTTAAGTTCCTTGTAGATTCTGGATATTAGCTCTTTGTCAGATGGATAGATTGCAAAAATTTTCTCCCATTCTGTAGGTTGCCTGTTCACTCTGATGATAGTCTCTTCTGCTGTGCAGAAGTTCTTCAGTTTAATTAGATCCCATTTTGTGTTTTAGTCATGAAGTCTTTGCCCATGCCTATGTCCTGAATGGTATTGCCTAGGTTGCAAAATTAATTATTAAAATAATCTTTTAAGTTGAGAACTTTGTTTTGGTTGTAAATCACTTGGTAAGGGTGTATTTATTTTCTGGAAATTTTTAAAGTTAGCACATTTTTTAAAATGTGATATTGCTGAGAACAATTTCAAAGATCTTGATAGTTTAAAAACACTAAACTTTTTTTAAAGAAAGGATATGCTAAAACTACATGATTAAAACTAGTTAATTATAAAAGTCAAATTGGAAAAATAAAACATATTTTTAATAAATAAAAATAATGCTATGTATAAATGTAAGTGTTAAATGTTTATTTCGGAGTTCATTCCAGAACAAAATAGTTTCTCTTATTTTCAACAACATTTAAATCTTAAACCAGCAGCTCCAAGTTCTATCTGAGCTTTTATATCATTGGTCTCAACAAACATTATTCACTTNTCTTGATAGTTTAAAAACGCTAAACTTTTTTTAAAGAAAGGATATGCTAAAACTACATGATTAAAACTAGTTAATTATAAAAGTCAAATTGGAAAATAAAACATATTTTAATAAATAAAATAATGCTATGTATAAATGTAAGTGTTAAATGTTTATTTCGGAGTTCATTCCAGAACAAAATAGTTTCTCTTATTTTCAACAACATTTAAATCTTAAACCAGCAGCTCCAAGTTCTATCTGAGCTTTTATATCATTGGTCTCAACAAACATTATTCACTTTACTTGTGCCAATATAATGTCTTACAATCCATAAAATGTGTATTTTTTAAAAGAATAGACTGCATTATCTTCTTGTGGTTTCCTTTTCAAACTGCAGATGGCTGGGGGCACAGGAAACACAGGGATGACATTGGTTTGCTATATTTTACACAGTGTGAGGTGTTTTTTTTTTTTTTTTAGATGGAGTCTCGCTTTGTCACCCAGGCTGGAGTGCAGTGGCGCGATCTCGGCTCACTGCAAGCTCCGCCTCCCCGGTTCACTCCATTCTCCTGCCTCAGCCTCCTGAGTAGCTGGGACTACAGGCTCCCACCACCACGCCCGGCTAATTTTTTTGTATTTTTTTAATAGAGACGGGGTTTCACCGGGTTAGCCAGGATGGTCTCGATCTCCTGATCTCGTGATCCACCCGCCTCGGCCTCCCAAAGTGCTGGGATTACAGACGTGAGCCACCGCGCCCGGCCAAGGTATTTTTTTAAATGAGCAAATGTCAATGAAATTAAGAATGTTAAAAAAAGCCAGCAATAGTGACCAAATACATTACAATTAATTTTAAAATATGTATTTGAATCAAAAATGTTTGTTGCATGGAATATAATAGAATAGAAATGTCTTTGCCTATAACATATTTATAATGTATCTTCCAGATCTCCAAATACGGTCCTTTTGCATTATAAAAGAGATATTGAACTGTTTTGTGCCTATGCTAAAACATGTTGAAATAATTACCTATTCTTATATTCTGAAAATTGAATCAACAATGGAGCAGCAAGCATGGTACTATACGAGTGAAGTGGCACTGGGAGTGAGGGCTGGCAATTTTTGGCTGTACATTAGTACTTATGAGTCACTAAGGTAACGTTTCCTGTGCTAGAAGAGGTCATTTACTAAATACACTGTGAACCAAAAGAGCAAACGCATATTCAAAAGTAAGCTGTGAGTCCCTTATCACAATTAGGACCAAGCACAGTTTAAACACATTTCGTCTACTTGTAATTTACTTATAATGTTGCATTTTTTAAAAGAAGAGTCATCTTGATCATCTTAATATAACTTTTTTTATTTCAGAAAGGTATATAAAAAACAATCACATTTTAAGTTTAAGAATGCAATTGTTTTTATAGATTTTATATTTAGATAATCATTCTAACAGCAATTAATAGCGTATGAAATGTTACAAATTGGAGAAGTCTTGTAGAAATATAATTTACAAATTTCAAGATACTTCTCTTTTAGTAAAAAAATATATTTTATGATATTTTCATTTTTTTGTCTCTACTATGTAAAAGAAAATATCAACACTCTCTGGTAATCTTGAGATATAATATTTTATCATTATTTACTAAACAGAACGATAATTCCTGGGTTTTGCTTTAATTTTTAGCAGACTAAATTGACAGAAGGAATACTTTTATCTATCTATCTATCTATCTATCTGTCTATCTATCTATCTATCTATCTATAGACAGATAGATAATTTTGGTTACAACTTTACCTCTGTGGTAATCAGAGAAGGAAGAATGAATCTTGAGTATATTCTTTGACAACCAATTATTTAAAAATAAAGAAAAAATTATTGTGCAATAGTTTCATCTGTTACTTTGAATTGCTGTCTGCCTTAATACTTCATTTTCATGTGAACAAATTTTGAGTACATCAAAATGCTAATAGTTGTCAGAATAATGCAGTATTCTATGCAGAATTCCCTTCTGTGGGAGCAGACAGTGGGATCACCTTATATAACCCAGAAGAACATTTTCTTCCTAATTGACAGAATATATCTGCCATTTTGTGGTGATTCTCTGCTGGTTATAACTAATCTTTGTTGTTTCTACATTTGATCACTGTGTTTTCTATCCATATGTTTGTGTCCGTGTGTTTAGTTACATGATATAGATTATTTTTTAGATGATGTAACTATAGAAATTATTTGGATGTGGCTCTGTTATGCATATTTGGAAAGAATTGTAAGGTTGTTTGATGATTTCAATGGTCTTACAATTTCTTTTCAGATATACATATGTAATCTACTGGACACTAAAAGCCTGAATTCCAGGGTCTCTCAATAGTTTGATTTTTTATTTATAATATTCTGAGAGGCAAACATAAAAGTTGTTCAATGAATTAGTGTTTAGAATGTAAAGATATTTCATAGTTCATGCTATTTACTTTTTCCTGATTTCCATAATTATCCTTTTTTATTAGGTGTTAAGCTTACTTTCTTTCTGATCATTAAATATACTTAATAGAGAAAATATTAAAAAAATAAAATTTAGGATTCATAATCCTTAGTATTTTGTAGACATAATTTTAATATTCCTTATTACTTGCATGTGTTTTAATTTACATAATATATGCAACTTTCACAGAACATAATTTTTGAAGTCATTTGTCATGTATGTTATAATATTGGTATAATATTAATTATAATATTATATAGTTCTGTTACACAGATATATGTACACTTTACTCAAAATTACTGTTAATATCAAACATGAAAATGGTTTCTAACTTTCTTATGATAAATAACCTTGCAATGATCATCTTTGTCTATGTATTTTGGAATACATTCTGCCATTTTAAAAGTAATTTATTACTAAGATAAAACTGGTCCAAGATTGTTAGAAATTTAATGCTTTAGATATAGTATTATATTATTTATACTGTAGGGAAGGAGGGTTTTCCTCTACCCTGTTAGGGTCCCAAGCTGGTTCTGAAAATAAAACTGGCAAAAACAGATTAACATGAGAAAAGCATACAAATTTATTCAAGTTTTACGTGGCACACAAGCCTTATAAATGAAGTCCTAAAGAAACAGGAAAACCTATATGTTTTTACACATAGGCTTGATGAAGAAGAGACGGTTGTAGAGAAGTCAGATTGGACAAAATGTGGTATGATCTAATAGTAATAGCTGAGGGGAACTAAGCCAGGCCTGTTTGTTCAGATTCTTCTCTATGTCCCTGTGTCTTCCAGGATAATGACACTCCTTTTCTCTACGTATAAGGTGGGTACCTCTCACGTGAAAATCTTATGGTTTGTTCCAGGGGACAATCAGAGAATTCTTTCTCAGTTTTATGACCTGTTTGAGGATAGAAGGGCAGCAAAAGCTTAGAGGGAACTTACTGCTTCTATGACTCTCTCAAATTCCTTCAGTTACCCCAAAATATGGCACCATGGCATACTGAGTATGTCAGTATTAAAATACTCAGTATGCCAGGGTACCATATTTTGGGGTAGCATGCTCTAAGTCCCATCAGTACCAAGTCCATTCTTATTTATAGTCCCACTATGAGTTTGCGAAAAGTTCTGCCCAGCTTGTACATCACTGTAACAAATGAAATTGTTTAATAGTTGCTAATTGGATCAAAATTACATATCTTGATTCCTAATGTGTTGAATACTTGCATATTATTAACTAAATATTTTACTTAACCTAATTGGGAAAAGTGTCTTCATATAATTTGCTATACTTTTTATTGTCTTGTAAGTCTAATTCTTATGTTTTCCAGTAATAACATTATTCATTTACTTATACATTTGTAAAATATTTTGTATTTTCTGTTTAACTGCTAATATTTTATAGATGCTTTCAATGTGCATTTGCTTAAATATGTCTTTTCCAATTACTGTTGAAATGTTGTTTCTAAAGTTATCAAGTTACATAAATTTTCCTTTTAAGTTTCTGTTTGTTAATCTACTTATTCACTAAATACTAGTTGAGCATTTATTATGTCTAACAATGTGTCAAACACTAGAGATTAAAAACAATTTCTAATTATAGGAACTATAAAATCAGGGATTTTAGGATCTATTAATGGAGAAAGGGGAAATAAAGCAAAAGCTACAGAATAGTGTAAATGGACAGTGACATATGTATGAACAGAGTGGAAATAGGAGCACACAGGAGGTGACATCTATTTGAAATTCAGGAGAGTAAGAGAACACTTCTTGGAGAAAATGATCTTTGCAATATTCCCAAAAGCTGAATGAAATTTTAAATCAAAAACAGACTTCTAAGGCCTCTACCCATCTGAATGGACCCCTCCTCTCAGTCAAGGACATTCCAGAGTTAACCTGAAATACTAGTTCAAGCCATGATGGAAGAGGAGTTCCAATATGCCTCATTAATCCCCTGCAGTATTAACATCATTACAGACCTTACGTGTGATAAGAAACGTTGTCAATATACTCTCTCTGAAGCTCACTACTTGAAGGCTTCATCTGCATGATAAAACCTTGGTCTCCACCTCATATCATAACCCAGACATTTCTTTCTACTAATAATAACTTTCAACCAATTTCCATTCAGAACATTTTTAAATCCACCTATTACTTGGAACCCCCCACCTTCGAGTTATCCCACCCTGTCCTTCCAGATCAAGTCAATGCATATCTTACATGTATTGATTGATATATTTTGCCTCCCTAAAATATATAAAAGCAAGGTGTGCCCCAAGCACCTTGGGCACATGTTGCCAGGACTTCTTGAGGCTGTGTCACAGGCATGTCCTTAATCTCGGCAAAATAAACTTTCTAAATGGACTGAGACCTGTCTCGGATACTTTGGGTTCACAGAATGTAGCCTGGTGTGAGACAAAAGACAGGGATTCAAAGCAGAGGAAACTCTTTGCAAGTGCAAAGCTGATCAAAAGAATACAGCTCGATTTGTCAAAATCTGACACTGAGGTTTCTGTTGAAGAGAGAGGTATAGAGCATTTCAGGAAATAAGTATGAGAAAGGACAAATTTTGAAGACAATGCATGATGGTATTTAGACTTTATCTTGAAGACAGTGGGAACATCAGTCAGGATTCAGTGTGGAAAATGGCATCAGGGAGCAATGATTAACAGTAAAATCACCAGTTAGAATGCCATTAAAACACAGGCCCTAGCCAAATTACATGAATTACCTACCAAAGACCTCAACATAAAATTGGAATATCAGTTTTCTCATTTAAGATGGAGATAGTAATCCCTACTACTAAGTTTTATTATAATGATTACATTAGATAGTTTATTTTAAAAAATTAAAATCAAGCGTAGAATAAGCACTCAATGGAATAAATTAAGTGACTAAAGTTCATGTCCTTTGCAGGCACATGGATGAAGCTGGAAACCGTCATTCTTAGCAAACTATCGCAAGAACAGAAAATCAAACGCCGCATGTTCTCACTCATAAGTGGGAGTTGAACAATGAGAACACAGGGACATAGAGAGGGGAACATCACACACCAGGGCCTGTCGGGGAAGGGGGTGCTGGGGAGGGATAACGTTAGGAGAATACCTAAGGCAGGTGACAGGTTGATGGGTGCAGCAAACCACCATGGCACATGTTTACCTATGTAACAAAACTGCACGTTCTGCACACATACCCCAGAGCTTAAAGTATAATAAAAAGAAATAAAACAAATTAAAATTGTAATGTTCTAGCAAACTAATTTATTCACTCCACACAGTTTAAATAATTGTATCACTTCCTAAAACCAATTTATAATGTAACATCTGGAAATTCCAGCCTAGAAGGCTCACAAAGTCATCAGAAACCACTTTAAATTATTTTGCGTTATTCTACTCACATATTCATCCTTCCTGCTTTACTTCCACTTCATTGAAGGGTGCTAGTCTATCACAGACAACCCAGAGAGATATTCTGAAAACTTTCTTCTGGAATTCACTAATTTCCATATGCAAAATCTACACCAGGATCTAGTTCACTGTATAATTCCAACGCATTTTAAAAATGTATGTATTTTATATTCACTGGTAAATTATGTTTTTCCATTGGCATAATGGTAATTTATCTACGATTTGGAAAGTGAAAACTTCAACAAAGTAATATTTTCAGTGTGGGCATCTTAATATCACCAGTACTTACTGAATTACCTCATTATAAAGCATTGTGTTGATTCTGCATAGGAATCTCTCTCTTTGTATTACTTTGATTTTTACTTCTCTGGCTATTCTCTTCTCTCCCAGAATTACTGTTCTATGAATATTGGATCATATATTCCATGTCTGATTTATTTTTGGTATCTTATTATTTCTCTTAAAAATTCTAAAATAATTTCTAACACTGACTTGTTTTCAAATAATATGTGATATGTCATGACTATTGTCTATTGCATGTCTATTGCATTGCATAATCTGTCTTTTGTCAAAACTCCTCATTTCTGATTCAAGATCACAGGAAAATGTATCACAAATCTTGCAATTAATATTATCTGTTTATTTACATTTTTATTCTATTTTATGAAAGAATTTGTTACTTTGTTTTCTTAGCATAGTACATTTCTTTGGAAGTGGGTTTTTTACATCTCTACTAATGTTTCTGAATTTTCGAAACTTTAGAAAAAGTGACCTATGCTTGCACTTTATTAGATTTGGAATTGGATATTTTGTAAATTTATTCAAAATATTGATCTGACAAAATAAATGTGGCAACCACAGTTTATCTAATTTCTGTTTGTTAGATCAAGGTTTTTTTGACTGTAAGGCATTAAAAGTAAGAAAATAGAAAACTTACTCTGCAAAGGGCATTTCACTGATTTCCAGTGTAATGTTTTCTTTTTTTGAAAAAACACTCTATGAAAAATAACTTAAGAATCCTTCCCAAATAATTCTTGAAAATGACTTGTTCCCCTGTATTGTCCTGTGTGCTGCCTTGGCCATTAGTTTTTGGGACCTCAGACAAAATAGCAATTTCTCATGGAAGACAGAAAGTAGATACAAGGAAAAGTCATTTCATAGTCAGGGAAACCATTTTTTATGCCAAGATATCTGGTGCTTTGCTTGTTTTACTTGTTCGAAGGAGCCTAAAAGTAGCTGTGGTATGTCATTGCTTTGTTCTTCAATGTCTTATTTTCTTTGTCTATATTTTTCAATGTCTTATTTATTTATTTCTTAATTTGGTTTACAAAGTTTATGGGAGTGGTAACTTTTAAAAAATAGCTTTATTTGGTTTTGACACAAAATTCCTGCATTTTTTATGTTAAAATTTGATAAGTTTTGAAACATATTCTATTATCTATATATATGCCTGTGGCATCATTTCTACATCCAAAATAATAAGAATGCCCGTTACCCCCCAAAATTTCCTCATACTCCTTTCCAATCCCTCAGCCCTCTCCAGCCCTACGTCTCCACAAATCTGCTTTCTGTCACTATACATGAATTTGCATTTTCTGGAGTTTAATATACATGCAAACATAATATATACTTTTTAAGAAATCTTTCACTCAGCATAATTAGTTTGAGATTTATACATGCTGTTTCATGTATTGATAGCTCGTTCATTTTCATTGCTGTCTGGCTTTTTGTATGCATGTAACATGATTTCTTTATCCATTCTCCTGTAGATTGACATTTCTTTCCAATTTTTTTGCTAGTTTCTCTGAACATTTATGAATAAATCTTTGTTTCTTTGATGTACGTGGCTCTGCTTCTGGACTCTCTATTTTGCTCTGTTGATCTATTTGTCTATTGGCATGCCCTGCCCAGCCCACACAGTCTTGACTACTGAAGCTTCATAATGAATCTTGAAGTAAAGCAGTATTGCTCTTCAACTTTGTTCATTTTCAAAGTTGTTTTGTCCATTGCAAGTCCTTTGTATTCCCATATGAGTTTTAAAATCTGCATGTAATTTCTACAAAAGAAATCCTGCAATAATAGTAAATGGAATTGCACTAAATCTATATAACAATTTGAAAAGATTCTTATATCCTAGAACTATAGAGTATTCCCACACACAGACACAGTATATCTCATATATTTCAGGCTTCTTTAATATATTGTTTTATTAACATTCCACATATATTACTATATTTTCTTTTATTCTTATTTTGATTCAAAATACTTTCTAATTGCCTTTTCTTATTTATTCTTTGATTCATGAGTTTTGTATGTTTCCAAATATTTAGAGATTTTCTCAGTATTTTCTGTGATTGATTTCTAATTTCATCCTAATTTATTAAGCAAATACTCTTTATATGACATGAACCCTTTGAAATTTTTTGAGATTCATTTTTGTCTCAGGTCCAGGATGGCAAATGTTTCATGTGCACATGAAAATAATATGGATTATGCTATTGTTAGGTAAAATGTTCTAAAACATCAGGTTAAGTAGTTGGATAATTTTGTTCAAGCTGCCATGTCTTTGCTGGTTTTCTACCTACATGTTCCAACTGTGAATGCAATTATTTCTTTTAGAGTGCCATAAAATTTTGTTTTATGAATTTTGAATCTCTGTTATGAGGTACAAAACTAATCATATTGTTCCCTGCTTTTGATGAATTGACTCTATCACATTACCAATTGATCATTTTTATACCTGGTAATATTTAATTATCTGAAATCTACTTTGTCTGATATTAGTGTAGCCACTCCAAATTTCCTTTTATTAGTTTTAGCATAATAAAATCATATCCAATGCTTTTATCTGTCTGCATCTTTATATTTAAATTGCATTCTTGTAGGCTACATATGGATGGTAGTTGACTATTGGCTATTTTTTGTGTCTATGGTTTGTTTCCTTTTATTCAAGTCTAAAAATTTGCCTTTTAATTGGGGATATTGGGCGGTTTCTATTTAATGTGATTATTGATATGGTTATATTATATTTTATTCTACCATTTTGGTATTTTATTATATTTTATTCTACCATTTTGGTATTTGTTTTTGTATTGTTCCATCTTTTAAAAAAAAATCTCTCTGTTTCTCTGCCTTTTTTTTTGATTGAGTAGTTTTATGATTTTATTGTTAACTTGTTAGTTATAACATTTTATTTTAATCATTTATTTAGCTTTTATTGTATACATCATAACTTATTATAATCTACCTTAAAAATATCTTGTACCACTTTATGTAAAGTATCAAATGTTTATAATAATTTGCTTCCATTTCTTGTCTCCTGTTCTTGTGGTGTTATTGTTTACATTTAACATTAAAAACACACATTATTTGTTATTATTTTTGTTTAAACAGTGAGTTTTTTAAAGATTTCAGTAATAAGAAAAATATTATATGTTTATCCATAGAAATTATTTTTTGTATTCTGAATTCCTTTGTATAGATCCATATTTCCCTATGGCATTATTTTCCTTCTAACTGAAGGACTACAAATTTTACAGATCAATCTACTGTTAATAAGTTCTTTCAGATTTTATTTTTGCCTGGAAAATTAAATTATACCTTTGGCGAATATATTGTTGCTAGTTACAAAATTATAGGTTAATACAAGTTTTCTCCTTTTTAAATTTTATTTATTTATTTATTTTTAGATGGAGTTTCACTCTTGTTGCCCAGACTGGAGTGCAATGGCACGATCTCTGCTCAATACAACCTCCGCCCCCTGGGTTCAAGCGATTTTCCTGCCTCAACTTCCCGAGTAGCTGGGATTACAGGCATGTGCCACCACACCCAGCTAATTACGTATCTTTATTAGAGACCGAGTTTCTCCATGTTGGTCAGGCTCCTCGTGAACTCCCGACCTTAGGTGATCCACCCACCTGGGCCTCCCAAAGCGTTGGGATTATAGGTGTGAGCCACTGGGCCTGGCTGAAAGTTTTTTTTCAGTACTTTAAAAATATTTCTGTGTGGTTTTTTTTTTTTTTTTTCACTTTCTTTGTTGTTTTCATGAGAAATCTGGCATGCTTTTTTCTCTAGCTGACATTAATATTTTCTCTTTTTAGTTTATAACAATTTTATTTTGTGGCTTAGTTCTTGGGGCTCATATTTCCTAGGTTTTGGGTGTGTTGAGGTGTATAAATCTGTGTGTTTATATTTTCCAAACTTAGAAAATTTATAGCCAGTATTTTCTCAAATATTTTTTCTTCTTTTAGTCTTTCTTCAGAAATCCCAATTGTACATATATGAGGCTGCCTGCAATTCTTGTCTTTAATTGGCAGCACCACTCTAAAGAGGAGCCCAAGCTAGACAATGCTGTCCTGCAATTAGACCTTATTGCCAAGAGAGAGAGAAATCCTGAGGCTGCAGGTTTTGTAAGATTTTGATTGGAAATGAAGTAAACAACAGCAACAACAACAACTATATATTTATATAGTTTATATTATATATACATAATTTTAAAACTTCTAATGTTTTTATAATTCTGATCTTTCTCATTTGGGAACATAGTATCTACTAAATTACTAAAGTATTTGCTTTATTTAATCTCTGTAAAAATTATTTCTCAGCATCCAAGTTCTTGACATTTTATCTCACTGAGATAAATGAGATATTTGTATAAGAAAAGACAATCATTTAGATTTTAAAATGATTTATTTCATATTTAAATCATTTTTAAATATAAAGGCTTGTATTTTATTATACAAATGCTCCTCAATTTAAAATGTGATGTGTTCTGATAAACCCATTGTAAGTTGAAAATATAGTCAAAAATGTAATTAATATATCTAGCCTACAAGATATATAATAGCTTAGACTAGCCTACGTTAAACATCTCAGAACATTTATATTAGCCTACAGTTGGGCAAAATCATCTAGCAAAAAGGTTATTTTATAATGAAGTGTTGAATATCTTAAGTAATTTGTTGAAATATATTACATCAAATTTGCAACAGTTTTGCATCATTATAAAGTTGAAAAATAAGTATTCCTGGGCAAGACGGCTGAATGCAAAAAGCTCCAGCCTTCACCTCCCAGCGAGACCAATGCAGAAGACAGGGGATTTCTGGATTTCCAACTGAGGTACCTGGTTCATCTCATTGGGACTGCTTAGACTGTGGGTACAGCCCACGGAGGGTGAGCAGAAGCGGGGTGGGACATTGCCCCACCCAGGAATCACAAGGGATCAGGGAACACTCTCCCCTAGCCAAGGGAAGCCATGAGGGACTGTGCCATGAGGGATGGCACTGTCCAGCCCAGATACTATGCTTTCCCCATAGTCTTCACAACCCGCAGACCAGGAGATTCCCTCGGGTGCCTACACCACCAGGGCCCTGGGTTTCAAGCACAAAACTGAGGGGCTGTTTGGGCAGGCAAGGAGATACCTGCAGTTTTTTTATTTTTTTATTATCTTTTATTTCTTTTATTTTTTTCATACCCCAGTGGTGCCTGGAATGCCAGTAAGATAGAATCATTCACTTCCCTGGAAAGGAGGCTGAAGCCAGGGAATCAAGTGGTCTTACTCAGCAGATCCCACCCCCATGGACTCCAACAAGCTGAGATCCAGTGGGATGAGATTCTTAATTTCAGCACAGCAGTCTGATGTCAACCTGGGATGTTTGAAGTTGGTGGGGAGAGAGCCGAGGCTCAGGTAGGTGGTTTTCTCCTCACAGTGTAAACAAAGCCTCCAGGAAATTTGAACTGGGTACGGAACCCACTGCAGCATGGCAAAGCCACTGTAGCTAAGCTGCCTCTCTAGATTCATCCTCTCTGGACAAGGCATCTCTGAAAGAAAGGCAGCAGTCCCAGACAGGGGCTTATAGATAAAACTCCCATCTCCCTGGGACCCAGCACCTGGAGGAAGGGGCAGCAGTGGGATCAGCTTCAGCAGACTTAAAACATTCCTGCCTGTTGGCTCTGAAGAGAGCAGTGGATCTCCCAGCATAGTGCTTGAGCTCTGCTAAGGGACAGACTGGCTCCTTAACTGGGTCCCTGACCCCCGTGCCTCATAACTGGGTGATACCTCCCAGCAGGGGTCAACAGATACCTCATATGGGAGAGCTCTGGCTGGCCTCTGGTGAGTGCATCTCTGGGATGAAGCTTCCAGAGGAAGAAACAGTCAGCAATCTGTGTTGTTCTGCAGCATCTGTTGTTGATATGCAGGCAAACAGGGTCTGGAGTGGACCTCTAGCAAACTCCAGCAGACTTGCAGAAGAGGGGTCCGACTGTTAGAAGCAAAACTAACAAGCAGAAAACAATAGTGTCAACATCAACAAAAGATGCCCATGCAGAAACCCCATTCGAAGGTCACCAACATCAAAGACCAAAGATAGATAAATCCATGAAAATGAGAATAAAACAGTGCACAAAGGCTGAAAAATTCCTAAAACCAGAATGCCTCTTCTCCTCCAAAGGATCACAACTCCTCACCTGCAAGGCAACAAAACTGGACAGATAATGAGTTTGATGAATTGACAGAAGTAGGCTTCAGAAGGTGGATAATTACAAACTCCTTTGAGCTAAAGGAGGATATTTTAACCCAATACAAGGAAGCTAGGAACCTTGAATAGAAGTTACAGGAATTGCTAACTAGAGTAACCAGTTTAGAGAAGAACATAAGTGACCTGTTGGAGCTGAAAATACAGCACGAGAACTTCGTGAAGCGTACACAAGTATCAATAGCTAAATCAATCAAGCAGAAGAAAAGATATCAGAGATTAAAGATCAACTTAATGAAATAAAACATGAAGATAAGATGAGAGAAAAAAGAATGTAAAGGAACAAACAAACCCTCCAAGAAATATGAGACTATGTGAAAAGACCAAACCTATGTTTGACTGGTGTATCTGAAAGTGATGGGGAGAATGGAACCTAGTTGGAAAACACATTTCAGGAGAAAGTCCCCAGCCTAGCAAGACAGGCCAACATTCCAATTCAGGAAATACAGAGAATATCAGGAAGATACTACTCGAGAAGAGACACATAATCATCGGATTCACCAAGGTTGAAATAAAGGAAAAAATGTTAAGGTCAGCCAGAGAGAAATGTTGGGTTACCCACAACAGGAAATCCATTAGACTAACAGCAGATCTTCTGGCAGAAACCCTACAAGCCAGAAGAGAGAGGGGCACAATGTTCAACATTAGTAAAGAAAAGAATTTTCAACCCAGAATTTTATATCCAGCCAAGCAAATAAAAAATTCTTTACAGAGAAGTAAATGCTGAGAGATTTTGTCACCACCAGGCCTGCCTTAAAAGAGCTCCTAAATATGGAAAGGAAAAAAACAAACAAACAAAAAACTGGGACTAGTCATTGCAAAAACACCAAAATGTGAAGACCACCGAAATTATGCAGAAATTACATCAACTAGTGGGAAAAATAACCAGCTAGCATCATAATGACAGGATTGAATAACACATAACAATATTAATCTTAAATGTAAATGGGCTAAATGCCCCAATTAAAAGACACAGACTGGCAAATTAGATAAAAAGTCAGGATCCATCAGTGTGCTGTATTTCGGAGACCCATCTCATGTGCAAAGACACATATAGGCTCAAAATAAAGAGGGAGGAATATTTACTAAGCAAATGGAAAGCAAAAAAAGCAGGGATTGCAATACTAGTCTCTGACAAAACAGACTTTAAGCCAACAAAGATTAAAAAAAGACAAAGAAAGGCATTACATAATGGTAAAGGGATCAATGCAATAAGAAAAGCAAGCTATCCTAAAAATATGTGCACCCAATAAAGGACTCTCCAGATTCTTAAAGCAAGTTCTTAGAAACAAAAAAAAAAAAAAGAAAGACTTAGACTCCCAAACAATACTATTGAGAGACTTTAGTACCCACTGTCAATATTAGATCAATGAAAGAGAAAATTAACAAGGATTTTCAGGACTTGAAATCAGCTCTGGACCAAGCAGACCTAATAGACATCTACGGGACTCCCCAAACTGAATCAACAGAATATACATTCTTCTCAGCACCAAATAGAGCTTATTATAAAATTGACTACATATTTTGAAGTAAAACATTCCTCAGCAAATACAAAAGAACACAAATCATAACAAACAGTCACTCAGACCACAGTGCAGTCAAAATAGAATTCAGGATTAATTAACTCACTCAAAACCACAAAACTACATAGAAACTGAACAACCTGCTCCTGAATGACTACTGGGTAAATATTGAAATTAAGGCAGAAATAAATAAGTTCTATGAAACTACTGAGAACAAAGACACAATGTACCAGAATCTCTGAAACACAGCTAAAGTAGTGTATAGAGGGAAATTTATAGCACTAAATGCCCATGTGAGAAAGTGAGAAAGATCTAAAATTGACACCCTAACATCACAATGAAAAGAAGTAGAGAAGCAAGAGCAAACAAGTTATAAAACTAGCAGAAGACAAAAAATAACTAAGATCAGAGCAGAACTGAAGGAGATAAAGACATGAAAATGCTTCAAGTAATCAATGAATCCAGGAGCTGATTTTTTTGAAAAGATTAACAAAATAGATAGTTTGCTGGCCAGACTAATAAAGAAGAAATGGGAGAAGAATCAAAGATATGATAAAAATTTATAAAGGGGATATCACCTCTGATTCCACAGAAATACAAACTACCATCCAAGAATACTATAAACACCTCTATGCAAATAAACTAGGAAATTTAGAAAAATTTAGAAGAAATGGATAAATTCCTGGACACATACACCTTCACGAGACTAAACCAGGAAGAAGTAGAATCCATGAATAGACCAGTAGCAAGTTTTGAAATTGAGGAAGTAATAGTGTACCAACCAAAAAAAGTCCAGAACAAGACGGACCCACAGCTGAATTCTACCAGAGATACAAAGAGAAGCTGGTACCATTTCTTCTGAAACTATTCCAAAATATAGAAAAAGAGGACTCCTCCCTAACTCATTTTATGAGGCGAGCATCATCCTGATACCAAAACCTGGCAGAGACACAACAAAAAGAAAATTTCAGGCCAATGTCCCTGATGAACATTGATGTGAAATTCCTCAATAAAATACTGGCAAACTGAAATCAGCAGCACATAAAAAACTTATCCACCACGAACAAGTCAGCTTAATCCCCAGAGTGCAAGGTTGGTTCAACATATAAAAGTTAATAAATGCAATCCATCACATAAACAGAACCAATGACAAAAAACACATGATCATCTCAATAGATGCAGAAAAGGCCTTCAACAAAATTCAACAGCCCTTCATGCTAAAAACTCTTAATAAACTAGGTATTGATGGAACATATCTCAAATTAGTAAGAGCTATTTATGACAAACCCACAGCCAATATCATACTGAATGGGCAAAAGCTGGAAGCCTTCTCTTGGAAAAACGGCACAAGACAAGGAAGCCCTCTCTCACCACTCTATTCAACATAGTATTGGAAGTTCGATCCAAAGCATTCAAGCAAGAGAAAGAAATAAAGGGTATTCAAATAGGAAGAAAGGAAGTGAAATTGTCTCTGTTTGTAGATAACATAATTGTACATTTAGAAAACCCCATCGTCTCAACCCAGAAACTCCTTAAGCTGATAACCAACTTCAGCACAGTCTCAGGATACAAAATCAATGTGCAAAATCCACAAGCACTCCTATACACCAACAATAAACAAACAGCCAAATCATGAGTGAACTCTCATCCGTAATTGTTACAAAGAGAATAAAATACCTAGGAATACAATTTTCAAGAGATGTGAAGCACCTCTTCAAGAAGAACTACAAACCACTGCTCAAGAAAAGAGAGGACACAAAAAATGGAAAAGCATTCCATGCTATGGATAGAAATAATCAATATCATGAAAATGGCCATACTGCCCAAAGTAATTTATAGATTCAGTGCTATTCTCATCAAGCTACCATTGACTTTCTTCACTGAATTGGAAAAAAAAAAAAAATACTTTAAATTTCATAGGAAAACAAAATAGAGCTCATATGGCCGAGACAATCCCAAGCCAAAACAAACAAACAAAAAAAGTGTGGAATGCACTACACTACCTGACTTCAATCTACTCAATAAGGCTACAGTAATCAAAACAGCATGGTACTGGTACCAAAACAGATATATAGACCAATGGAACAGAACAGAGGCCTCAGAAATAACACCACACATCTACAACCATCTGATCTTTGACAAGCTAGACAAAAACAAGCAATGGCTAAAGGATTCTCTGCTTAATAAATAGTGCTGGGAAAACTGGCTAGCCATAGGCAGAAAACTGAAACTGGATCCCTTCCTTACACCTTATACAAAATTAACTCAAGATAGATTAAAGACTTAAACATAAGACCCCAAACCATAAAATCTCTAGAAGAAAACGTAGGCAATACCTTTCAGGAAATAGGCATGGGCAAGGACTTCATGACTAAATACCAAAAACCATTGCAACAAACGGCATAATTGACAAATGAGATCTAATTAAACTAAGGAGCTTCTGTAAAGTGAAAGAAACTGTATTCAGAGTGAACAGGCAACCTACAGAATGGGAGAAAATTTTTGCAGTCTATCCATCTGACAGAGGGCGCATATCCAGAATCTACAAGGAACTTAAACAAATTTACGAGAAAAAAAAACATCAAAAAATGGCAAAGAATATAAATAGACACTTTTCAAAAGAAGACATGTATGTGGCCAATAAACATAAGAAAGAAAAAAGCTCATTATCAATGCTCATTACAGGAATGCAAATCAAAACCACAGTGAGATATCATCTCATGCCATTTATAATGGTGATCATTAGTTAGGAAAGAATAGATGCTGGAGAGAATGTGAAGAAATAGGAATGTTTTTACACTGTTGGTGGGAGTGTAAGTTAGTTCAACCATTGTGGAAGACAGTGTGGTGATTCCTCAAGGATCCAGAACCAGAAATACCATTTGACCCAGCAATTCCATTACTGGGTATATAGCCAAAGATTATAAATTATCCTATCAAGATATGTGCACACCTATGTTTATTGCAGCACTATTCACAATAGCAAAGTCTTGGAAGCAACCCAAATGCCTGTCGATGATAAACTAGATAAGGAAATGTGGCACATATACACCATTGAATACTATGAAGCTATAAAAAAAGGATGAGTTCATGACCTTGCAAAGGACATGGATGAAACTGGAAACCATCATTCTCAGCAAACTAACACAAGAACAAAAAAACCAAACACCACATGTTCTCACTCATAAGTGGGAATTGAACAATGAGAACATATGGGCACAGGGAGAGGAACATCACACAGTGAGGCCTGTTGGGGTGTGAGGTCCAAGAGGAAGGGTAGTATTAGGAAAAATACCTAATGTAGATGACAGGTTGATGGGTGCAGAAAACCACCATGGCACATATATACCTATGTAACAAACCTGCATGTTCTACACATGTATCACACAACTTGAAGTATAATAAAATATTTTAAAAATAAAATAAGTAAAGTTGAAAAATAATAAGCTGAACCATTGTAAATAGAAAATCATCTGTATTTTCCAACTTGTGATTGAGTTATTTTCTCTTCTAGTAAACTCTTCCCTAAAAATAGACTGAATTTTCATTTGAAAAATATAATTGTAACTACTTTTCAAAATTTTGAGATTGCTGAGACATGTTGGCACTTAGTAAACATTTGAAAATAAACTTCCCTTTGTACTTTATTTCACTTTCTCATAGATTTGATGTTAATTTTTATGAATAACAAATCACTCATATCTTTTTCCTCTTCCAAATCTTGACATTCTTTCCAATTTCATTGGTTCCTTTCCTACTGTCTTTAGACATTAGGAGACCAATCTTGGTTTAAAAAAAATTAAGGAAAGGAAATACTGAATTTCATTCTGCCAATTTCTTTAATTAGTCATGTTTGTTTACTCTTTCTTAGAATTTAAAATGTAGTGTTTAGCTTTCTTCTTCTTACCTCTTTTGATAAGTCACTTTACCTTTGGGAGTCTCAGCAGTAAATCTTTCTCCAAGCAAAAAGTAATGCATCCTACATTGAAAGCTTATCTTTCTTACTGAATATATGCTATATTTTAATTTTCAGTAGTCTCTATTATCTGTCTTGTTCAACTTATCTACCTCACTTTCCATTTCACTTATATTCTTTATTCTATATAGATTCACTATTTATGCTCTCATAATTAGAGACATACAATTTTTATGTATTTACTCTTGCTTTCTACCTTTTCTGTACCTGAGATTTCCATCCTTTCCCCTTCTAAACATATCAATACCATATCATTCTAGATCAAGTTCAAGCCCACAAATATCTTTATCCTCATGTATGTCCTTCACACTTGAATGCATTACATGCCATAGAAGTTTTACATATATATATATGTATATTCCATTTCAGGTATTCAGTTATAGCAATTCAAGAATGGCCTAATATAACATGTAAGTAATAATCTCTAAGCATAAGATGATTAGTTCATTTATTTCCTTTCTAAATACTTTACCATCGTTAATATTTTGTACTTAAATATCAATAAGAAAATCAACATATATTTTAAATATTTAAATTAAATTATATATACATATTTTCTACCAACTTTGAAAGAGATTTGTCTATTACCATTATTATGCAGCAATGCTCTATAACAACAATTTTGACACATTGAACAGCTATAATTGTTACAAATCTGAATAATTCAAGTCCTTTTTTCCCTATGATTTTCCATGTAGTTTCTAGATTGCCTCATATAAAATTCAGAATCTCTCATTCTTCCTGGCAGTTTCATTTGTGTTTTACTGAATACTGACTCTCTAAAAGATTTGCATTGATTTTTAAATGATTGTACTCTCATAGATGATACTTAATGGTTGTGGCCTTGTGCTTTCATGAGAGACCTTTCATCACTTTATGTATCTTGTTGTTCACTTATGTCTTAATCTGCGTTTTTTTTGTTTGTTTGTTTTTTGTTTTTAGTGTGTTCTAATCACAACCTTCAGAAAATGCGAGCAAAAACGTTTGGTAATTAGGTCTCTCAATAGGAAGTAAGTTCCATGCTGAACTTCCAAGTGACTACCTTCATAATTTTATAAAGCTGGCGTGAAATAATACCTTAGTAAGCACCGCTTTGAACTATTTTTTCTCCAAATATTTAAAATTAGTCTGAAAATACTCAATATATTTTGAATCTCAACATGCTAAAACATTCAATTTGAACAGTTGAGACCTAACGTTAATAATTTTATGTTGTGATATTTCACACTTATTATGGAAAATGGCTGCATAGCAATATAAAAAGACTAATATATCCCCATGGAAAAACCATAAGGAAAAGAATCATTAATTTTCAATTTCTTCCATATACACATACACACAAACATAGATAGATAGATAGATAGACAGACAGACAGACAGACAGACAGACAGATAGATAGATAGATAGATAGATAGATAGATAGATAGATAGATGATAGATAATTTTGCCTGTCCACATTTTCATTTTAGTAAAGCTGCTCATAAGTAGGAACCATTGTAAAATTCTCAGGATGTGTAATCTGTTACTGAGATTTTATTTCTTGCTGCTTTTCTCATTGCTCCTTATAATATTGTGGACATCCAGTGTTATGAAAATAGGCATTTCAAAAATTAAATTTAGAAACAAAGCCTCTCAAATCTTATGATTATTTATGGATATAAAGGAAATTGAGTTGTTCTAAGTTTCTCTATAATTTTCACTCTAGAAGCTTTAGGCTACATTAGTCTATTATAGGAAAGTAACCAAATACAAACCAGGTCTCTGAGATTGTGTGTAGCTGCTGTAAGTAAGTCTAATGTGTTAGCAGAACAATATTGAAAGATATTAGTTTTCACGTCTTCAGTAAAACAATCATTTTTATTATATTATATTATTGTGATCACACAATATATTGCAATGACAAGTTAATACCTAGGCCAGAAGCAGAGGTAGGTGAGGCTAGTAACATGGACATACTTTGTTTTGTGCAGAAATTTGAGAATGAGTCTAACTTAGAGCATATACATTTATTTTATTTTCCAGCCACTATTCCATGTGGGAACAATTTTATTTTACTGCAGATACTTGTCTTTGTTTACTTGTTTTGTTTAGGTTTTCAGAGAACAGATTCCAAACAATTTTAATTAAAATAACTTAAAACTCTTTGTTAAAGAGTTAAACCAATGATTAAAGTATATTGTTATTAATACTGTATATTAACTGATTCTTTAGCTAAACAGCAATAAATGAAAAATGAGTCACTTTACGCAATTTAGAAAATGAGTAAAATATCTGTCACTATAATACAAAAAAAGACAAACCTTAAGAAGTATATAGTTTTTCATCAAAGTTCTCTTTTGCTACACGTTTACAATTTAAACTTACTCCTAATGGTGCTTTTTCTAAGTAATAGTAGATATGTTTATTTCTGAACCATGACAAAATGCTAGTGTATTGTTTTAAAATTTGTATTTTAATATGTTTCATTAAACTCATTTTTGTTTATTCCAGTATAGTAATAATTATCTGGAGGAGACTTAGCTTCAAATTATATAAACTATATAATATGTATTTTGATCACATTGAATAAAATGCCTGTTTAAATTTAGAAAATTAGAAATAGAGATTTATTTGGCCTATCATTAAAGCACTTCTCTTACCCTGTGCATGAATCTGCTAACTGTATAAATGGATTGACTGTGCTTTCCTTTGGGATTGTTATTCTTGCTTACCTACTTAATTCTAAGGCAATAACCTGGAGCTTGATATNCCTCAGAAATAACACCACACATCTACAACCATCTGATCTTTGACAAGCTAGACAAAACAAGCAATGGCTAAAGGATTCTCTGCTTAATAAATAGTGCTGGGAAAACTGGCTAGCCATAGGCAGAAAACTGAAACTGGATCCCTTCCTTACACCTTATACAAAATTAACTCAAGATAGATTAAAGACTTAAACATAAGACCCCAAACCATAAAATCTCTAGAAGAAAACGTAGGCAATACCTTTCAGGAAATAGGCATGGGCAAGGACTTCATGACTAAATACCAAAACCATTGCAACAAACGGCATAATTGACAAATGAGATCTAATTAAACTAAGGAGCTTCTGTAAAGTGAAAGAAACTGTATTCAGAGTGAACAGGCAACCTACAGAATGGGAGAAAATTTTGCAGTCTATCCATCTGACAGAGGGCGCATATCCAGAATCTACAAGGAACTTAAACAAATTTACGAGAAAAAAAAACATCAAAAAATGGCAAAGAATATAAATAGACACTTTTCAAAAGAAGACATGTATGTGGCCAATAAACATAAGAAAGAAAAAAGCTCATTATCAATGCTCATTACAGGAATGCAAATCAAAACCACAGTGAGATATCATCTCATGCCATTTATAATGGTGATCATTAGTTAGGAAAGAATAGATGCTGGAGAGAATGTGAAGAAATAGGAATGTTTTACACTGTTGGTGGGAGTGTAAGTTAGTTCAACCATTGTGGAAGACAGTGTGGTGATTCCTCAAGGATCCAGAACCAGAAATACCATTTGACCCAGCAATTCCATTACTGGGTATATAGCCAAAGATTATAAATTATCCTATCAAGATATGTGCACACCTATGTTTATTGCAGCACTATTCACAATAGCAAAGTCTTGGAAGCAACCCAAATGCCTGTCGATGATAAACTAGATAAGGAAATGTGGCACATATACACCATTGAATACTATGAAGCTATAAAAAAAGGATGAGTTCATGACCTTGCAAAGGACATGGATGAAACTGGAAACCATCATTCTCAGCAAACTAACACAAGAACAAAAAAACCAAACACCACATGTTCTCACTCATAAGTGGGAATTGAACAATGAGAACATATGGGCACAGGGAGAGGAACATCACACAGTGAGGCCTGTTGGGGTGTGAGGTCCAAGAGGAAGGGTAGTATTAGGAAAATACCTAATGTAGATGACAGGTTGATGGGTGCAGAAAACCACCATGGCACATATATACCTATGTAACAAACCTGCATGTTCTACACATGTATCACACAACTTGAAGTATAATAAAATATTTTAAAATAAAATAAGTAAAGTTGAAAATAATAAGCTGAACCATTGTAAATAGAAAATCATCTGTATTTTCCAACTTGTGATTGAGTTATTTTCTCTTCTAGTAAACTCTTCCCTAAAATAGACTGAATTTTCATTTGAAAATATAATTGTAACTACTTTTCAAAATTTTGAGATTGCTGAGACATGTTGGCACTTAGTAAACATTTGAAAATAAACTTCCCTTTGTACTTTATTTCACTTTCTCATAGATTTGATGTTAATTTTATGAATAACAAATCACTCATATCTTTTCCTCTTCCAAATCTTGACATTCTTTCCAATTTCATTGGTTCCTTTCCTACTGTCTTTAGACATTAGGAGACCAATCTTGGTTTAAAAAAAATTAAGGAAAGGAAATACTGAATTTCATTCTGCCAATTTCTTTAATTAGTCATGTTTGTTTACTCTTTCTTAGAATTTAAAATGTAGTGTTTAGCTTTCTTCTTCTTACCTCTTTTGATAAGTCACTTTACCTTTGGGAGTCTCAGCAGTAAATCTTTCTCCAAGCAAAAGTAATGCATCCTACATTGAAAGCTTATCTTTCTTACTGAATATATGCTATATTTTAATTTTCAGTAGTCTCTATTATCTGTCTTGTTCAACTTATCTACCTCACTTTCCATTTCACTTATATTCTTTATTCTATATAGATTCACTATTTATGCTCTCATAATTAGAGACATACAATTTTATGTATTTACTCTTGCTTTCTACCTTTTCTGTACCTGAGATTTCCATCCTTTCCCCTTCTAAACATATCAATACCATATCATTCTAGATCAAGTTCAAGCCCACAAATATCTTTATCCTCATGTATGTCCTTCACACTTGAATGCATTACATGCCATAGAAGTTTTACATATATATATATGTATATTCCATTTCAGGTATTCAGTTATAGCAATTCAAGAATGGCCTAATATAACATGTAAGTAATAATCTCTAAGCATAAGATGATTAGTTCATTTATTTCCTTTCTAAATACTTTACCATCGTTAATATTTTGTACTTAAATATCAATAAGAAAATCAACATATATTTTAAATATTTAAATTAAATTATATATACATATTTTCTACCAACTTTGAAAGAGATTTGTCTATTACCATTATTATGCAGCAATGCTCTATAACAACAATTTTGACACATTGAACAGCTATAATTGTTACAAATCTGAATAATTCAAGTCCTTTTTTCCCTATGATTTTCCATGTAGTTTCTAGATTGCCTCATATAAAATTCAGAATCTCTCATTCTTCCTGGCAGTTTCATTTGTGTTTTACTGAATACTGACTCTCTAAAAGATTTGCATTGATTTTAAATGATTGTACTCTCATAGATGATACTTAATGGTTGTGGCCTTGTGCTTTCATGAGAGACCTTTCATCACTTTATGTATCTTGTTGTTCACTTATGTCTTAATCTGCGTTTTTTTTGTTTGTTTGTTTTTTGTTTTAGTGTGTTCTAATCACAACCTTCAGAAAATGCGAGCAAAACGTTTGGTAATTAGGTCTCTCAATAGGAAGTAAGTTCCATGCTGAACTTCCAAGTGACTACCTTCATAATTTTATAAAGCTGGCGTGAAATAATACCTTAGTAAGCACCGCTTTGAACTATTTTTTCTCCAAATATTTAAAATTAGTCTGAAAATACTCAATATATTTTGAATCTCAACATGCTAAAACATTCAATTTGAACAGTTGAGACCTAACGTTAATAATTTTATGTTGTGATATTTCACACTTATTATGGAAAATGGCTGCATAGCAATATAAAAGACTAATATATCCCCATGGAAAACCATAAGGAAAAGAATCATTAATTTTCAATTTCTTCCATATACACATACACACAAACATAGATAGATAGATAGATAGACAGACAGACAGACAGACAGACAGACAGATAGATAGATAGATAGATAGATAGATAGATAGATAGATAGATGATAGATAATTTTGCCTGTCCACATTTTCATTTTAGTAAAGCTGCTCATAAGTAGGAACCATTGTAAAATTCTCAGGATGTGTAATCTGTTACTGAGATTTTATTTCTTGCTGCTTTTCTCATTGCTCCTTATAATATTGTGGACATCCAGTGTTATGAAAATAGGCATTTCAAAATTAAATTTAGAAACAAAGCCTCTCAAATCTTATGATTATTTATGGATATAAAGGAAATTGAGTTGTTCTAAGTTTCTCTATAATTTTCACTCTAGAAGCTTTAGGCTACATTAGTCTATTATAGGAAAGTAACCAAATACAAACCAGGTCTCTGAGATTGTGTGTAGCTGCTGTAAGTAAGTCTAATGTGTTAGCAGAACAATATTGAAAGATATTAGTTTTCACGTCTTCAGTAAAACAATCATTTTATTATATTATATTATTGTGATCACACAATATATTGCAATGACAAGTTAATACCTAGGCCAGAAGCAGAGGTAGGTGAGGCTAGTAACATGGACATACTTTGTTTTGTGCAGAAATTTGAGAATGAGTCTAACTTAGAGCATATACATTTATTTTATTTTCCAGCCACTATTCCATGTGGGAACAATTTTATTTTACTGCAGATACTTGTCTTTGTTTACTTGTTTTGTTTAGGTTTTCAGAGAACAGATTCCAAACAATTTTAATTAAAATAACTTAAAACTCTTTGTTAAAGAGTTAAACCAATGATTAAAGTATATTGTTATTAATACTGTATATTAACTGATTCTTTAGCTAAACAGCAATAAATGAAAATGAGTCACTTTACGCAATTTAGAAAATGAGTAAAATATCTGTCACTATAATACAAAAAAAGACAAACCTTAAGAAGTATATAGTTTTCATCAAAGTTCTCTTTTGCTACACGTTTACAATTTAAACTTACTCCTAATGGTGCTTTTCTAAGTAATAGTAGATATGTTTATTTCTGAACCATGACAAAATGCTAGTGTATTGTTTTAAAATTTGTATTTTAATATGTTTCATTAAACTCATTTTGTTTATTCCAGTATAGTAATAATTATCTGGAGGAGACTTAGCTTCAAATTATATAAACTATATAATATGTATTTTGATCACATTGAATAAAATGCCTGTTTAAATTTAGAAAATTAGAAATAGAGATTTATTTGGCCTATCATTAAAGCACTTCTCTTACCCTGTGCATGAATCTGCTAACTGTATAAATGGATTGACTGTGCTTTCCTTTGGGATTGTTATTCTTGCTTACCTACTTAATTCTAAGGCAATAACCTGGAGCTTGATATATTACTTTAAAAAGTATAATGCAATTTCTTGACTATTTCCATAAAATTATGTTTAAATACTCCCAGTTCTGTTCATTTTGAAACTGTTTTTTTTTTGAAAGCCCAGCCAAAACAATTAAAAAATTTTCTTCCATGCTTTGAAAATAACTAACAATATAATAGATTAAAAGAAAGCATGTCTAAAGAAATTTATCTTTTATCAATTTTAACATGACAAATTTTATATAGAGTTCATACCCAAGAATACACTTTATAGTGTTTGCCAATGTAAATAAAAAAATCCTCATAAAAGAATTCTGTATGAAATCATATAGTAAAAGGCACAATATAACTATTATAGGATAATTCTAAGATGGTACTATAAATGTGTATATGCTATGCCTGTAAGCCATGATGTTGGTAAATTAATAAACAATAGTACCATGATCATAACTAGGTATAGTTAATTACATTTCACTGTCTTTCAGGTAGGTATTTAAAAACTTGATGAAAATTAACACAGCTCACATAACTTTCTGATTTATTCAGAATTAACTGAGAAGATACAAAACTGCTGGGTGCTTTCCAGGGTGTGCATAATGCATCATGATCAATAAGCAATTGCTGTCCTTAACTTGAAACTAAATTTAAGAATGCATTATTAAAGAGACATAAATTGGTTGGCTCCATCATTTATGCAAACATGCATGTCTGATGAGATTTTCATTGTAATAGAAAATGCAACTCCTTAACTGCACAATTTTAGACAATATGAAGCTTGAAATATTGCATGTGGAGAATTCTTGTGGTAAGAAAGAAAAGTAAATAATTTCTTAATTATTTGACTAAGTAATTATAAATCAAGCAATTTATTATCTGATCTGATTCCTTATCTTTATCAAGACCATTCAGAAGACAAATCCACAAATTAACAAACAATGAACACTTTATCTCTACCATCTGATAGAATTCAGGCTGCCATAATGAAATACTATATATAACCAGGTGCCTGAAATAACAAACATTCACTTCTCACTTCTCAATACTAAGAAGTCCAAGTTTGAAGCACCTGCAAATTCACTGTATGGTGAGGACCTGGTTTATGGTTAATAGCAGGCAGTCTTTTCAGTATCCTCACATTACAGAGAGAGAGGAAGGAAGCTCTAAGGACCCTTGTAAAGACACTAATCCCATTCATGTGATTTCTACCTCATGACCTAATCTAATCCTAATCAACTACCAAAAGCCTACCTTCCAACACCATTCTATTAGTGTCAGGCTTCAACATTTGAATTTAGGAGTGATAAAAGCATTAAGTCTATAACATATACTAAATGAAAAGTTTGCCACCTGCTGTTATGAATTCATATGGGTCTGTAGTAACCTTAATTCTTGCCTTCCCAGAAGAAAGAATTTGACTGAGAGGAGTAAGGCAGGAGGAGAGATTGAGGGAAGTTTTACAGCAGAAGTGAACATTTATTAAAACGGTTTAGAGCAGGAATGAAAAGATATACACTTGGAAAGTACACTTGGAAGAGGGCCAAAAGAGCAACTTCAGAGATCGAGTAGAGCATTTTATTTTTGACTTGGGATCTTACACATTGGCATGCTTCTGGTGTTGCATACCTTCTCCCTTGATTTTTCCCTAGGAATGAGTTGTCCATATACACACTGGTCTGCCAGCACTTGGGTGGGGCCTCATGTGCAGTGTGTTTACTGGAGTTGTACACATAACAATTTAAGGTGTTTTTCTCTTACCAGTCTGAATATTTCTAGAAGGTTATATACCAGTTTTACTCTGCCATTTTGTCTCTTAGTGTGTGATATGGCTTAGATTTGTATCCCAGCCCAAATCTCATGTCAAATTGAAGGAGGTGCCAAGTAGGGGGTAGATGATTGGATCATTGGGGCAGATTTCATCCTTGCTATTCTAATGACAGTGAGTGAGTTCTCAGAAGATCTGATCATTTAAAACTATGCGACACCTTACCCTTCCATCTCTCTCTCACCTACTGTGCCATGGTAAGGCGTGTTTGCTTCCCCTTCACCTTCTGCCATGATTATAAGTTTCCTGAGGCCTCCCAGTCATGCTTCCTTTTGTACTTGAAAATCTCTGAGTCAATTAAACCTCTTTTCTTTATAAATTACCCAGTCTCAGGTAGTTCTTTATAGCAGTGTGAGAATAGACTAACACAGAAAATTGAAATTAAAATACAGTTTAAAGGCCTCAGAACAAGACAGAAAGATGTAGGAAAGTTTGCAACTTTCTGGAGACTTGTTGAATGACTTTTACCAAAATGTTGATATTGATATGAACAGTGTATTCCAGGCTGAGGTGGTCTCTTATAGAGATGAGGAACTTTTTGGTAACTCAAGGAAGGGTCAGTCTTGCTCTGCTTTAGCAAACAGAATGACAGCCTTTTTTACCCTGTCCTAGATATCTGTGGAATGTTGAACTTGAAAGAGATGATTTAGGGTATCTGGAAAAAAAAAAAAAAAAAATTCTAAGCAGCAAAGCGTTTGAGAAGTTACCTGGGTGTTTCTGAAAGTGTATGCTCATATGCATGAAGAAAGAGATGGTCTAAAGTTGGAACTTATATATAAAAGTGAAGCAGAGCATAAAAGTTTGAAAAATTTGTAGCCTGACAATGCAGTAGAAAAGAAAAAGACATTTTCTGGAAAGAAATTCAAGCCAGCTTCAGAAACTTCCATATGTAACAAGGAGCCAAATGTTAATCACCAAGACAATAGAAAAAATATCTCTAGGGCATTACGGAGATCTTCATAGCAACCCCTCCCATCACAGTCCCAGAGGCATAGGAGGAAAAAATGGTTTTATGGGCCAGGCCCAGATACCTGATCCTCTGTGCAGATTCAAGACAGGGTATCCTGTATCTCAGACTCTCCAGCTCCAGTTATGGTAAAAAGAGGCCAAGGTACAGCTCAGAGGGTAAAAATTCAAGCCATCGCTTCAGAAGGTAAAAGCGCCAAGCCTTTGCAGCTTCACTGTGATTTGGGGCCTGCTGGTGGAGAGAAGGCAAGAATTGAGGTTTGGGAACCTCTGGTTAGATTTCTGAGAATGCATGAAAATGCTTGGATGTCCAGGAAGAAGTCTGATGCAGGGGGCAAAAAGAAGAGCAATGGTCACATGATTCTGAGGAAACAGGGCAAGGGCAAAATCAGAAACTTCTGATAAGGGTCTATGTTCAGTGGTGCATGCATTGTCTTGATAAACATCTTAACAGAAAACAGGTTCGAGAACAGATAACTGATCTGACCAAAAATTTACCAGGCTGGAGTTTCCCAATCTGAGTAAGCCTGAAGGTACTGCAGGAGACCAGGGCATATCTCAGTCCTTATCTCAACCACATAGGACAGACATCCCCAGAGCGGACATTTATAGACATCCCCCCAGGAATGCAATTCTCTTCCCAGAGTATTAATATCAATACTCCTTGCTCAGAAAAGAATTTAGTGATCTCTTCCCTACTTGCATGTCTGTTTATAGACTCTCTGCAAGAAGAAAAATATGGTTCTTTTCAACTGACCCCGCAGGCAGTCAGACCTTATGGTTGTCTTCACTTGTTCCCTAAAATCGCTGTTATTCTGTTCATTTTCAAGGTACACTGATTTCATATTGTTCAAACACACATATTTTACAATCAATTTGTAAAGTTAACACATTCATCACAGTGGTCCTGAGGTGATGTACATCGTCAGTTTAAGAAGATAACAAGATTAAGAAATTAAAATAAAAATAGGCAAAAGAAATTATGAAAGTATTATTTGGGAACTGATAAAGGTCCATGAAATCTTCACAATTTATGTTTGCTGCCACGACTCCAGCCAGTCCCTCCATTCAGGGTCCCTGACTTCCCACAACATCCCTTGTAGAAGGATGACTCTTAAATATTGATAGAACAGTATCTCTCACTGAGGATTATCTGGAGCCTGATGGTCCATTCATTGTTTCATATAAACTGCAGCCAGAGATCATTGACTGGTTCACAGGGAAAAGCAGGTTTAGTCTAAATTGCAGATAAAAACTCAAAAACAATTGATGATGCTAGCATCTAATAACAGGGGAACCATAGTTTTGAAACATAATTTTCTCTCTCCAGTCCTCATTTTATTAAAACAAATTATGGTAGGACTGATTTATTTAAATAATCTTTAGTCTTACTATACTTTGCCTGATAATTTTCATAAAGCACAGCAAGAATAATTACTTGCCATATAGGCTCCTTTTTAAATTGGTGTTGCGGGAACTTTGTTCCACTGGAAATCTTAGATATGACTATTTTAAAGCCTTGTGCCCAGCCATAGGTTTATGCCACTGAATACTTGTATGATTTCCATAAATTCTCCTCTCCTGAGGTCCCAAGATGACTTGGAGCTCCCAAGACTCTCAGAAAGTGAAATTATGTACTAACCATAGGTGTGAAACCCTGTACAGGGATTGTGTAAATAGGGTATCAGGCAATTTTTTTCCAAGGGGTTTTATTGTCTCAATAAGTAACATTTTATTTCTTTTTTGTTAACCAAATAATTTCATTTATGTGGAGTTTAAAATGGGAGTAACAAGTCTAAATTATTTGAAATCAAGACAGTAGTTTTCTCCAGTAATACTTTTATCCT
>NW_016809749.1:1486418-1506881 GCF_001698545.2 Rhinopithecus bieti
CCCCAGAGGTGGAGACTACAGAGACAGGCAGGCTTCCTTGAGCTGCTGTGAGCTCCACCCAGTTCGAGCTTCCCAGCAGCTTTGTTTACCTACTTAAGCCTCAACAATGTCGGGCGTCCCTCCCCCAGCCTCGCTGTTGCCTTGCGGATAGATCGCCGCAGACTGCTGTGTTAGCAATGAGGGAGGCTCCGTGGGCGTGGGACCCTCCCGGCCAGATGAGGGATATATTCTTCTGGTGTGCCTGTTTGCTTAAAGCGTGGTATTGTGGTGGGAGTTACCTGATTTTCCAGCTGTTGTGTGTCTCAGTTCCCCTGGCCAGGAAAAGGGATACCCTTCCCCCTTGCGCTTCCCAGGTGAGGCGATGCCTCGCCCTGCTTCAGCTCTCACTGGTCAGGCTGCAGCAGCTGAGCAGCACCGATTGTCTGGCACTCCCTAGTGAGATGACCCCAGTACCTCAGTTGAAAATGCAGAAATCACCGGTCTTCTGTGTCGCTCATGCTGGGAGTTGGAGACTGGAGCTGTTCCTATTCGGCCATCTTGCTCCGCCCCCACATTTTATTTCTTCAAGGCAATCACAGCATTCCAATTAAAGCCTTCATAAAATAACCAGTTTCTCCAATTGTGTCCCATTGCAAAGGTATGATTATTATTGTACTATGTGAATAACTATATTGTGACCTAAGTTAAAAATACTCACAATTAATTTCCAAATTTTGGAGAAATCCAGTAAAGAGAAATATGTTGCAAATTTTGTTTATGAGTATATTTTACTTAATTGCTAAATGCTGTAAATAGCTCAAAAGAAAAGTTTTCTTGGCTTTGAAGAACAAATGTAAGATTAGCAATGTTTCAACCAAAAAGTCATGAAAGGATTATTTTTGTCTTTTATCAGTTCAGTCCATGCAGTTAGCTCCTGTTCTGCTCAATATTCACGAATATTTTGGATCTCCGTTAGTCTCCTGAAAGTTTTTTCCTCTATTCTAATGCCACAACAAGCAATGTTATTAGAAACCTGTGTATAAGAGCACCCATTAGAGTCCTACAGCTGATTTAAAAGTATCTTTTAAAGGTGGCTAAAATAAGATGACAATTGTCTGTGGATGCTGAAATGTTTTAAGGCAGCCACAGTCAAAGACATGATTGATAAGAAAATTTGTTACCTCTGTGGCACACAATAATTAAACAATTATAATGATTACTGACAATATATACTAAGTCACATCAGAATTATAACATTTTTGCTTACTTTTGGAACACATGTCAATAACACATTTATGCAAATACAGCCCAAAGAAGGCCCAATTTTACCTTTGCATTTGTGTACTATTGAGGTCATATCCAGTTCTTAATAGAACCTCATAGACAAACCTGTTCCATCTTAATCAGTTTGACCATAAGGTAAGATTCTCATATACATTTTATAACCCTTCACAATTTTCTCTTAAAGTGTAGAACAATGCTCTAAGAAAACTATGTTATACTTTTATTTTGATGTTCAATTTATGAATAAATAATACTCCTATAACTTTAGACAGTATATAATTACATAACACACAGAGATTCTTTCACAAATTTATCTTCACACAACTCTCACAACTTAGCTAAATCTTTAACTTTATCCTATCTAACTTAAAACAGTCTTTTAATCCTTTAAAGGAAAAATATTTCACATTTCCATGCCTTCTTACAATCTTTGACCAAAAGTACATTTTACTTTCCTTACATGCCTTGTAAGTAAAGCTATTTTTCCAGTAGTCTCTAACACACGTTACTTTGTTAACTCTTAGCTACATTTACTTTTGGTGAAAAAACTGTTGAATAAGTGATTCTAATTATGTGCTAGATGGTGTACCTAGTACACCACACAGAAGGGCAGATCAGGTCTGACTCTTTCCAACATAGCTAGGGGACATTGCTCACTCTGTATGTCCCCACCTTACCTAGCTTTAAAGCAGGCAAATTGTACAGTCAAGAGCAGTTTATAACATTTTACCACCTTAAAGCATTTAGTAGACCTAATACCCTTTAAAACTATACATTTTTAATAAATTCTCTTTGGCAAATCTAGTCACGACTTATGCAGACTGTTTACAACATGCTTGCACTTTCTGACTTGTCCTAAACATCCATCTTTCTAAATAACCAGTCATTTTACTTTAGAGCAAGAATTTACCATAAAAGATATGTTCTCATAAAATATATTTTCTTTATAACCTCCTTTACCAAAAATACCTTTTTAACTTTATAAACTTTGAATTAGACAAAAGTAATTTTCTTTCTGTTAGGAATTTAAGGTTTGTACTGCATGTTGCTGTATGTGTCCTTTGAAAGGGGACCAGATAAAGAGGTCATCTGTGTATTGTAGAAGTTATCCTCCCTCAAGAGATTGCTTGGTTAGATTTTTGGTAGGGTTTATCAAATAAGTGTGAGTATATCTAAACCCCTGAAGTAGGACTGTCCACATTATTGGTTAAAGATTTAGGTAGCTTTCCCAGGGGAAACATGGTTATTAGAGGAAAAGATGTATTTAGACCTTGGGTAAATGTTAAGCAGGCACCCATCTTGGAAAGTATATTTTTGCCCCAAAGGGGGGTGAATTTTTTCTTTTTGTGGGAGGGGCTACCATTTACCCCCATTTCATAATAGGATTTAGAGTCAGTTGCTTAGAGAAGATTAGCACAGACTAGGCAGCTCTTGAAACCAAAAGGGGAATTTATAATTTTACTTGCTGCCTCCAGAGTTGTCCTTGGCTTCGTTCTGTTGATACTTATGTCTGATTTAGAAGTCAGCCATAGCAGACTGCCCCTTCAGCTCAAGACCATCAGGTATTGGGAGTCTGTCCCATGGTCCCTTTGGCCCTCAGGGAAGTCCTGTTTCCAGTGGCTGAGCTTCTGGCAGAGAGGATGAGATGTGCAGGACTTTTTCCCATTTATCTTACTGGGGCAATTTGCCTTTCAGTTACCTGGAGGAGTATCCCTAGACATACCTGGACAGGGCTGGTGGGCTGACAGAGCAGCCAGTCATCAAACCTGCCTCTTCTTTCTTCATTTCGCCTGTTTTTAGCCCTGTCTTCCCTGTCCTGATCTTGGTTATACAAAACCAAGGCAGTTAATTTAAGGATTTCCTACACAGGGACACTGAGTTCCAAGACAGACTTACGTAAATTCCTCCCTGTTCAGTTCCACGGCAAATAATATTACAAAGGAAAACTAGCTTTTTGTGTTGTTGTTGTTGGTTTTAAGGTGTGAGGCAATCAAACTTTTCCCAGTTTTGTGAGATGGATCCGAGGAGCTTGTCCTGTGGTATGGAGGCACAATTATCCATCTGTGAGGAGAGAATAGAGGAGAAAAAAAAAAAAAGGAAAAAGAAAAAAAGAAAGTATCCCTTCTTACTTTCCTATTATCCTGAATAGGGCATACCCCATTCATCCTAAAGTTCTGGAATGAACCAGTCTTACCATGTATCTATAACCTTGCCTTTATCTCTGTTCTAATGGTCATCTGTTAGCCTGGGCAAACCTCCATCTCTGTCCTATGGGTCTCTTGCTCCTGTTGCTTTGGGCTAGCCTATATGCTTGTCTCCATGACTTTACAGTGACTCTTGCTCAGAGCATACAAGCAATAAAATGATTATCTCTTTTTTTTCATATTCCCATTTCCCATGTTCTTTCAGTAGACAAGAAGCCTATTTTTCAGCTAACTGCCACAAGGCTCTGGGACTTCTGTCCCTTCCAAGATAACTTTCAAGGTCTTGATGCATGTTGGGAAAGCCATGGAAGTAATTAGAGAAATGAGGCTACAGGGGGAAGTAGCAGAAATCAAGAGAAATACTTATGGAAAGCCTTCATATCCTTGCAAGAAAAACAGCCCTTGAATTAGAGAGGCAAACATTTCTTTGCCCTTGACATAAACTAGTAACCTCAGGAGGACTAGGAGTTTAGGGTGAGAATTTGCAAATTGCAAAAGAAGAATTCCACTTCCTCTCAAAGGGGTGCTCTAATAACTCAAAAAAAAAAAAAAAAAAAAATGTAAGTAGATGAGATCCTTGAATGGCCAGAGAGTGAGGCTCTAGTCAGGTGAACAAACTGCTTCAAAAGCCACAGACAAACTTGGCCCTTGGGTGTAAAAGTAATGAAAAGCATATGGTAAGTCATAAGGATCTGGCAGAGCTGGGGTTCCAATTAGTGTCTGTCCCAGCAACGTGCCAGCAGACAGGGGAAGGGTTGAAGGTCATCTGAGCCTGTAGGGTACAAATAAGTATAAATCCCAGGGAATATTTTAAGGGAAGCTTTGTCTTTGCTGCTACACAAACACAGCAAGAGCTGTGTGTATAAAAATAACAGGGATTGTGAGTTTACGACGTCACATGGCATGCAAAGCAAAAGGAAAGAGGCAGACTCACACCCAAGGTGGACAGTCTCGTGGGTGCATAAGGCTGTTTCAGAATACACACAGAGAAAACACGAGAATAAGCAATGTGAGTTTTTGGGAAAGAGTCAATTTTAGTTGAAAATGCGGGGGAAAACCCAGACATTGCATGATGTTAGACTTTAGTCCTACCATTCTCACGAGACTCCAGTGCAGGAGGGTCATTTCTGTCTCCATTCTGCTCAATGTGGACTCCAAGTTATTTCCCACCCCTGAGAAACACCCATCAGGATGAGTTGAGAGATCAGCCAGAGGGAGCAGAGCTTCCTTGGCTGAGATAAATTTTTCTGGGGTCAGGAGAGTGAAAGGGGAGAAGAAAAACATATACAGGGGTTGAACGCCTCCAGCTGAAGAAGAGGAGCATAGAGGAGTCTTACCACTCAGGAAAGTATATGAGTTACACAGCACCGAAGGATGTTACTGTGGCAAATCCATACAGGTCTGTAGCAACTTCGGTTATTGCCTTCTCACAAGAAAGAATTTGACTGAGGGGCATAAGGCAGAAGGAAAGACCATGTCAAGTTTTAGAGCAGGAGTAAAAATTTATTAAAAAGCTTTAGACCAGCAATTAAAAGAAATAAAGTACACTTGGAAGATGACAAAGTAGGTGACTTGAGAGATCAAGTGGTCAATTTGACCTTTGACTTGGGGTCTTACACATTGGCATGCTTCTGGGGTTGCATTGCTTTACCCCTGATTCTCCCTTGGGGTGGGCTCTTTGCCTTTGTAGTGACCTGCCAGCAATTGGGAGGGGTTGCATGTACAGTTTGTTTACTGGATTTGCACATATCATCACTTGCGGCGTTCTTCCCTTACCAGTCCAAATGTTTCTAGAAGGTCATATAGAAGTTAAATGCTGCCATTTTGCCTCTTATTGCACATGAGTGATTCCACTCACCTAACTCCTAAGATTTTATTGGGAGGCTACTGATCACCAGTTTCAGGTGTTTCTACCTATTGGGAGACTGTCTTTCCCAGGGACTGACTGTGACAAATTAATATTTTAGAGCGACAGCGTACCAACTGCCTAACCATCACTTGATGGCTGCCTGACATTCCTGATTGTGCTGGGGGCCTTCTCTTGCCCTGCTGAAGTCTGACTAGCTACCTACTGTATCACTACCTTGACAATTTCTGTGCCTAAATTTGATTTACTTATACCCGCTCACTAAACTTTATTGGTCATGGTCTATATTTACTGACTTAAAATTCTGAAAGGCAAATTTATTTTGGTATTCATTTTAAAGAGGCTGAAAGATGCTAGATTAATAAACTGCACGCTGCATAATTTGCATCATTTTGAATATTATAAAAAGTAGATTAGAATGTATGCATGAAAGTAGGTTGAATTTTAATTTAAAATTTCTTAAATTTTATTTGATATATGAGTTTTAGTGATTTCAAACATTATACTATGATTTAATAATATTAATGAAACAATAACTTACCAACAGAAATGAATTCTTCTTCAATAAAATTATACTACTAATGTACCCATAGAAAACATAAAACTATCTTAGTTTCCCAGAAAGAAAATATAGGAAAAGCAAAAGAAAATGTATTTAATTTAAATGTAGTTAACATAAATTTGGTGGTTACACTTATCTGCAGAGGGTCATTCTCCTTATTCTCTGAATATTTTGGGTTTTTACTTACTGTTCCTGTCTCCACACCTACTCCTATTATAATTACTGCCATTTCAATTTCTATGCAGGTGCTCTTTCTAATAACCTAAGCTTTTCTCCTCAGATGACTTTGTCCTTCACCTTGACTTGGTCACTAGTTCTCATGGGTATACTACTGATCTGCTTATTACCACCTGAAACCCATTTGTAAACTCAAGTTTGAGTCTCACTCTTTGTGCATCACCTGTTATTTTTCCATCTCTGTGTCTCCAAAAACCATTGTTTTATAAACACTAAGCCATGAAAGTATTTTACTTCTACTCATCTCACCTACCCACTTCAGGGTACCATTGCTCACAACCTCATTTCTCTCCTTACCTAACTTGGAGTCAGATCTTATCATTATAATCATGTACTCATATTTATACTCAAATTTTTTGCCCATTTTCTCGATTTGCCTGGAAAGAAACAGATCAAATTCCGTCCAACATTCTACTTTCTCTGAAATATTAACACAGAGATGGACATGACTGGAGAGAAATATGCAGTTGTGCTGATTACTCTTCTTTGAAATGTATAGGGCATCACATGGGTCCTGGACCATTTTTCATTAATCATGCTATGAATCATATCATTCATTTGTTAGCCATCCCACTCCTACAAAAGTTCTGAATCTTCTATTTAACAAACAAACATTCAAAAGGCTGTGAAAATGAGAAAATTTTATAACTCATTTGGTTATAAAACTTGCCCTGTCCAGACCTAAATTCATTGGCAAGAAAACTTAACTGAAACGGATATATAGCTATTTTTATCCTAATTAGTATGAATATTCATATATTCCCCACAGACCTATTAATATTTTGATTACAGCATGTTACTTATATCGATTGTGGTTTTACTTAATATATAAAGTATATATCATAGCTATACCTACCTATGATCCAAATATGTTCTTGTTCCTTAATACATCTAGCTGCAAAGGTCTTAGATAAAGGATTGTGGACCTCTTCTCTGCCTTTACATTACACTATATTTCTGTGAGAAAGGTGTGTTCCTAAGTAAGATTTGCATCTCTGCTTGTGTATTAAAAGGGAAAATACAAATTTAAAATAAAAGGCTTAATTCTCCCCTTTGAAAATAAGAGAAGACACTTTGCCTCCCTTTTCTTCGATCATTTCCTTTAGGGCACTTGTGAGTTCTTTCTCTGTCTTTTAAAATGTATGTCTATCTTTTAAATGCTAAATAAGCTGCTTTCCAGCTTTAAGACACAGAAATGTCTTTCTCAAGGTCCTGGAGCTATCCATTTGAAATGTAATCATTAAGGAATAGAGCACCCCAGTCTCAAAGGTTCTATGGGAAGGTAAGATCCTAACTTCAAGTTCTGAAAGTACCTCCTGTAATAACAATACAAGAAGTTTATTTTGAGTTTGGCTAAAGCCAATTAACAAAAACAGATGGCCAAACCAATTACTAGGTGAATCTAGGATGAATTAAGTGTGATAAATGCTGCTTTCAAGTTCTCTTACTTGAGGACTAGCTATTGTTTATCTTGAGAACATGTATATCAATGGGTTGTCTGTGTGACTATATGAAAGGGTAAAATTTCTTTCTAGATGAAGGTTATTCAATAATAAAATTATTTTATTTCTCTTCTGCTTTTGTGAAGAGGTGTTCAGAGTTGGGTGAAGATTTTGGTTTTAATTCTATTTCTCTAATACCGGCCCCATATTAACTTGTATGTTCAAAGACATTGCCCCGGCAATTTTTCTTTCTCCTTCATGCCTTTGAAAGTACTTTTTCCATACATCATCTTTCGCATTAGCATCAACTTCTTTCATCTTGATCTCATCTATTTTGCAACAAAATCTTATGTTTTGAGTAAATTTACTCCTTTCAAAACCAGGCATTCTTCCGCTTGTGTATCATTTTCACTAGGCCCTCTAATTAAGCTTTTGACCTTACCACTCAACAAAATTGTTTTTATTAGGATCAGGGATACTCTATAACCATAAAAACTTAGTCTTCATATGTTTTTTTTATTTTATTTTTTTTATTTTTTTATTTTTTTTACTATTAGCAGTCTTTGACAGAAAGGATTACTACCTCTAGCTTGATAGTGTCTTCTTGATTTTACGACACCATCTGACTTTTTTCCTACTACTATCCCTCCATTTAGTGCTTTTCATTCTCCTTTAAAGGTCTTTATCTCTCAGACTTTAAATTCTGGAGTACCTTGAGGATCAGGCTTGAATTCTTAATCAAGTTTTCTTACTTCCACTTTCCTGATAGCTGTATTCAAGCTCATAGCTCAAGATTTCACCTCACACTGATGCCTCCCAAATGTATTTCTCAAGTTTGAAATGCTCTCCTCAAATCCAGACACATTTCTAGATGCTTATTCGACGTCTCTTAATATCTAATAGATCTTTAACTTTATGTGTCCAAAACAAGGTGCTCTGCCTTCTCTTAAAACTTGCTTCTCCTGAAGATCTTCCAAGAGAAGTAAAATACAATTCATATTTAGTGTTCATTGGCTCTTCTCATTATTTCAAATTTAATCGCCAACCCATGAAGAAATCTTGTGAGAGAACTACCTAAATCTACATATTTAGCATCTAAATCTGTATACTTAGTGTATACATTTAAATATCTATGCATCTAAATTTCTGGAATCTAAAATCTAAATATATCTAAAACCTTACCACATTTTACCTCATGTTTAGTTATCCTCTTGTACCAAGTTATCATCGTCACTGACAGATATTATTCTATTGTTTTTCTACAGTCTATTTATAAGACGTATCCTTCCATTGTGTTAATCTGTACAACAGCAAATATTCCTCACAAAGACTCGCAAAAGTTTATAATATTTTGCACTGTATTAAAATTTTGAAATTATCAGCTATATTTCCTTCACATTTATCTTCTTTCTAAAATTTTTAACATGTCAGACATTTCATACAACCTTTTCCTTGGACATAGCATGCCCTTCTTCCGAATTAATGCTTGACTAATTCCTTAGCTTTCTTCAGGGCTTTATACAAATATCACTTCATTAGAAATGACTTTCCAGAATGTTGCATACAAACTTAAACATGTTTCTTCTGATGTGTTATTTCTGTAAACCCACAAAGTGGACAGAACTTGTAAATAGTTATGCCTATTCCTCAACCTTTACCTATATCTATATTTCTATATCTGTCTTTATTAAAATCTATGAGTTCACCCTGGTACCTCCAATTCTAAGTGTTGGGTACATTGATATTCCTTTGTGGTATAATCCATGTGGTATTCCTTTCCTTATTTGTAACTCACTTCTCTAACAGTAAGAAATCTGTCTCCAATAATTCATTATTCATTATTCAATCTCTCTCACACACTCTCTTTCTATAGATAGCTTCAGAATTGCTGACATCACAGCTAAATTTAAAACAATTAAATTTCAATATTTTATAGTGACATTTAACTAAGTATATTTTCAGTGAAATGTACAAATTTTATGTGTTCAATTTGAGGAGTCTTGACAAACGTGTGTGCTTATGTAACTAGCCCTTATCAAAATGTAGAATATAAACACAATCTCAGAAATTCCTCCTTTTTTCTTCCAGTTACCATATCTGTATCCAAAACAAACACTTTCTAATTTATTTAAAACTGTATGTTAGTTTGCTTCTTCTAGAACTTCGTACAAAGAGTGTTGTATAATATGTCTTTTTACATGTGTACTTGGACTCTTTTAGCATAATTTCTGCTAGATTCATGCATGGTGTTCCATTTATTGGCAAATTTGTACTTTTTTACTATTAAATAAAAATATAACCATCTTTTCACTATTCTTGATGAGGAATGTTTAAGTAGTTTCTAGTGCTTGGCTATTAAAAATATAGATGCTATGAATATCTTTGAAGACATTTTTTGTGGACATGGATTTTCATTTCTCTTAGAAAACTACCTAGGCATAGAATTTCAATGCCATAGGGTAGCTTTTACTTTTTAAACACAGCCTCATTTTTTTTTTTTTCTTCCATTCTGCTCCTATAATTTTACCGTTCCACCACAAGTGTTTAAGAGTTTTAATTGTTCTTCCTACTTGCCAATATTTGGTGTTGTTGGAGTTTTAACATTTGGTTAAACTTGTAGTTTTGAGGTGACATTTTTACTGTGGTTTTAATTTAAATTTTCTTGATGAAAATGATGTCTCTTTTCTTAGTTTTGTTTGTTTGCTCATTTTATATCTTGCTTTTGCTGATTTAAGTTTGTGGACTTGTTTGTCATTTTATTATTGTCATCCAGTTGTTTAAATATATATTATATATATGAAATTTAAGTATATTGTGAGATACAAATTTTGCAAATAATTTTCTTACAGTTTGTGTTTTTTTAAGGTCTGCATTTCCATGTAAATCATAGATTCAGCGTGTCAAGGATTTTATAAGAAAATTCTGCTGGGATTATGATTGTGATTATTTTGAATATGTAGACTAACTTTGGGAGAATTAGCATTTTTAAATATGGAGTCTTCTAATCTATGGTCATGATGCATTTCCCCAATAATTTAGATCTCTATATTTTCCCTCAAAATAATTTTGTGGTTTTTCATTTACAGGTCTTTCACTCATTTTATTAAATACATTTCTAAATATTTAAGTGGTTTAGTTCTATTAAGATTAATTTTTTAAATATTTTATTTTGAAGTCATTATCACCCCATGGGAAATTATAGGAGTGTGAAGTGTCCAGCATCTTCCAATGATGACACTTTTATAGCTCCAGTAATATTAAAACCAAAAAATATTTGTACAGACAATCACTCTATTCACTTTTCATCATTTGAAACCTACATTGTGTGTGCATAGGTGTGTGTAGTTCTACTCAGTTTTATTCCAGGTATCAGTTCATGTGATCACCACAAAAATCAACATACCAAACTGTTCCATTATGACAAAAAAGAACTCTCTCATGTCACCCTCGTTCCATGGTCACCACTAATCTGTTTTGTATCTCTATAGTTTTGTTCTTATAAGAATGTTATATAGATGAAATCACACAATATCATGTTTTAAAATTACATTGAAATAATCTTAGGAATTGGTGAGAGTGAAAAGAGGTAAAGATAAAAAGTTTAAGTTGATAATTGTCAAAGCTGGGTCAGGGATTATTAAGAGTTCATTACACTATACACTTTACTTTGGAATATGTTTGATATTTCCCTTAATAATACAAATTAAAAGCTATCAAAGTAACTATACAAATGTTTACAGTGAATAATATGCAGAATAGAAGAAGGTGAGAAGAATGCTTTTAAAATTCATGAAATATATGAGAGAAAAATTATAAGTAGTGTCAAAAGCAGAGAGAAAACAACCAGAAAAATTAAATGAGCATGACTAAAACATCTGTAAAGGGTATATACTTAACTTTGTTTAGTAATTTTTAAAATGAGATAAAAGTCAATTATATAAAATAATTATAATGCAAAATATTTATGAGAAATAGCTAAATATATATTAAATAAGCTTAACTGGTGATCTTGAAGAAACAAATGCAAAAATAAAATTAATTTATCATATGCATATCATAGATTCCATACTTTCCCATAGTTATAATTGCAGTAAAATTTACTCCTAATACAGTATATAAAATATAATTATATATAATTATAAATCTATTATTAATACGAATACTAGATTCTGGATGTAGAATATATGTAGGGAAAGACTGGCCAATATTGAGGAACCTTTGAAATGGAACACAGTGACTTAAAAATAACATTTTCTTTAAGGGTAGCTTCAGCCCAACTGAGATGTTATTTTTCATTTAACTGATAGTAGCTACTGTTTGTATTCATGATCCACTGGAACCAAACAGTGAGATAAATTTCCCTTAGGGTCATTACTGTAAAGCAATGTATTCCAATAAAACTTTCTGTGGTAATGAAAATGTTCTATGCCTGTTCTGTCCAATATCTTAACCACTAGGCACACGTGGTTATTGAGTGTGTGAAATCTTGGCTAGTCTAATTGAGGAACTGCATTTTTATTTAGTTTAATTTAACTAATATAAATTGAAACACTGATGTGTGGTGATCTACATTATTGGACAGCACTGACAGGTCTAGTGGAATCTAATACTACCATCCTTTCATTAAGTCCATTTCAGCCACCTCGAATTTGGGATTGGTCATGAACCTAACTTTATTTTATTTTGCGCTTAAATTCCTTAAAATTTCATACTGTTAACTTAAGATTTTATTGCAAAAGTCTCCTCCTCATTTTATTTTCCCACATGCCTAAATGTAATTCTCTGGTATTTCATATGTATATTACTGAGTTGTTGCCTAAAAACAACGCCTATGGCAAAATCTATATAGCTGTGACTGTATGTTACATATAGTCATAAGAAGAAAAAAAATTAGTCAACAAATGGAATTTCACCTAAGTCTTTTTCTGAAGAGGAAATAATGTCCATACTTACTCTGAACAATTGAGAAGAAAAATAAAAAAATCCTTAGACTTATGACAATGACTCTATCCTATTTGAGTAGAGCTCTTGATATCTAAGTGGATAAATTGGCCTACATCCTTGAGTGATATATTAGAGCAGTTTTAAACCAACCTAATCCAATTTGGCTGAAAGAAGACACTTAACCCATGGGAATTTTGAAAGAGTTTAAGCATGCAAAACTTACATTCTGCTATGATTGCATTTTTAAATGTGCTCATTACTTACACTCTGTGCAGATATAAGAGGCTAATTACAACACTTAAAGGAAAGCATGGTTGAGTTTCAACTTCCCAGTCTACCTGCATCATCAGGCAGAAACCTGATTAAACAGATGGGCCTCACCCCATGACCCTCAAAATCAGTACTGAGAATTTGGAGAAAGAAGAAAAGAAAGTGCTAAAATTGTTCATTCATTCTTCATGGAAAAAGCCCTAAGGCACCTAAATCAACTGCTCTTGAATCAGCATTACACTTCGAGTCAAAAAGAGCAATATTGCAAAGAAGATTTATTAGGATTCCTTAGAATCTTGAAATATAGTTGTTCATTATTTATTTTTAATACAGTAATCTCATAAATTTAATAGTTTTCAAACCCACATTTCCCTAAAAGCTATTTTATAACTGAGTTGGAGTACAAACTAAGATGAAGCATAGATATGAATCACACTAAAAGTAACAATTTAAAACTGGAAGATACCTTATTATAAAAGCAAAGAGCAAAATATCATGCATGGGGTCCTGGTTTCAGTTTATACATGGATTCAAATTCTTAATAGCAGCTTCATTTCACATGAATAAGTGTTTCACAAGTTAAGAGCAGACTTTCTGATTCTGATTATTATCAGTTTTTAGTACCAAACTGGAAATGATACCTTCTCAGGCTGTTTAAATTTTTAAAATCATAAGCCAAGTTATGTAAACTATTCAGAAATAACCCTTGTTAAACTTTCATTAACTTTTTCACAAAATTGCAGATTAGAGTCACAACTTTTTAACCTTCATACGTAGATATCAACCTCCAGACTTATACGTACATACATACATACATAAATATGCATGTATTATTATATCCTTAGATTGTTTGGGGTAACAAGGTCAGAGCCCACAGATTGATAAAATATCTTTAGAGATTTCAATAAGAGTTCCAAAGGCTGTTACATATTTTTTCTAATTTACATATTCATTTATCTCTACTTTCATTTATTTAGCATAAATTATTAAATGTTTTCTCTGTCAGATATGTGGTAGGTCCTCAGAATAGAAAAAATGAATGTTACTCTCTTTGTACTGGAGAAGCGAAGCGGTCAACTTTGAATACATAATTACTGTACAGCATGATCTGGTATATTCCCCAAAGAGTAATATAATATGTACTGTAAGAGAAATATAATATGTACTTTCTTCTTAGAAGAAAATTATATGCTAATTAAATTGCTTATATGAAGTTTGCAGTGCTTTTTCGAACATGTGAGTTTTATGAGCTTCCAAGTTATATTTGAGTCTTGTTGAAACATTGCAGTACAAAATGTGATATGTTAAAACAAAAACACCATTTACAGAGTCTATAAGGAGAAAAATGAATATTTGGAAATCATTTAATTTAGTAATCCTACTTTGTTTCTTTGAGAAAATTTCACACTCTGAATAACTCACAATTATATCTATTTGTAAAACTTATACTCAAAAACACTAGCTAATATAGTTCCTTAAGCCTTTACAAAATTTTTTTCTTACAGAGAATATGGTTTATTTTTCTGTTTCTATTTTATAATTAATTAAATGTATAAAAGTCCTGGATACACAACAGACATTTAGAAAACAACTATCTGATGCAGAATTTGATTTTTCTTCATATTCTATCATGCAGTGGCCCGTGCATTGAGTTGTCAAATGTCAAATATCCAATAACATGACTAACATCAGTCGTACATCTTGTGGAAGCAGATAGAAAGATATGGCTAACTCATCACACTTGAATTGTGATGAACTTCTTACCATACTTGGTGCTGCATATGTGATAGATGTGTGGAGTGGGGAGAACTACCAGTACATTCTTAGTCACAGATTTTGGGCTTAGCCTCGGTGTATTCTCTTAATGATTTGAGATTAAGGATTTTGCTTTATTGTTTTAGACAGAAATATGTTCCAGTCTAAAACAAAACTCAATGGCACAGTCTTCTTTCACTCACTGAGCTCACAATTTAACCTTAAATTTATATTTACTCTACATGAATTCAACCAATTTTTTTAAAGCATCGACTGTTGACTGACTTACCCAGGCATTGAGGTTACAGCCCAATATTCCTTGCATAATGTATTCATACTCTAGAGAAGCTAGAGTTTGCCACTCAAAATGGCAAGAAGAAAACAAATGGAAAAAATCATCCCTTCGTGTATGCTTCTCTCTTTTTTCTGGGGACCCTGCCTCAGGTCTGTAATCCCAGCACTTTGAGAGGTCACGGCAGGTGATTCACTTGAGGCCAGGAGTTTGAGACCAGCCTGGCCAACATAGTGAAACCATCTCTATACTAAAAAAAATAAAAATGAAAATTAGCTGAGCTTTTTGGCACAGGTCTGTAATTTCAGTTACTTGAGAGACAGAGTCATGAGAATCACTTGAAGCCAGGAGGTGGAGGTTGCAGTGAGCCGAGATGATGCCACTATACTCCAGCCTGGGTGACAGAGTGAGACTGCCTCCAAAAGAAAAAAAATGAAGAAACGTCACTGGAGCTTCACTAGACCCATCTTCCCAGGAGAAGATTTTAAGTCTCCTTATCCCACTAACTTTACAGTGCAAACTGCAAAAGAAAAACAGCACAATAAATCAAATTAAAAGAGATTCAAATTATTTTCCAAATTCTAAAAATGCTTAAGTTGAAATTGTTTTACCTATTACATAAATAATCTTAACACCCTCTTATTTTGGGTCAGATGGAGTGGTTAATATCAGTTGCAGGAGACTCTTCTTGATCAATCAAACAAATGTTAAGAAAATATATTTATATAGAATTAAGATAGTACATGTTAATTCTAAGTATACCTTTTACACGTTAATGTTTACCACATACATTTCTGGTTACATTTTTCAAATAATTTTACTAGATATATAAAAAGATGTTCAACCGAAGAGAAATGTTACCAAATAACCATAATGTTAGCAAAACTATGAATATGTTTAATATTTACGTTGTATAATACAGTTTATTTCTATAAATAAAATTATCTTTTCTGATATTAAGTATTCCATTATCGATAGAAGTGGCATATATTATTGATGTCATTAAACACACAACACTTGTGAATTTCATGGAAACAAAAAGATAAACTAGAAGCCAAATGTTTTCCCCTGAATTCTACACTAGATGTCAGTTCAGTGTATCCTCCTTTTCACAGTTCTGACCTTTAAATATTAGTCCTTTGAATGACATAAAATCTGAATATCTGAAGGACTGATTTAAGTCTACTTTCTCAGTAGCCACTGGACTAACACAGAGCATCAATCTGTTTTCAGGTTTGATTGGTAACGGTTCAAGAAAGACCTGTCTTTTTCAAGAGTGAACTCTTATTTGAATTCTCCATCATAGATACATTAAAAGAAAGATATTGGACACATTACTTTATTAGATCTGTCACTATATTCTTTTCTGAGCCTCTGAGAATTTTCAAAGGAATAAACTGGATATGAAAAATAAGTGCAACATATTATTAATTCAACATCTTGCCAAAATGTGGTATATAAATGTATACAGATACTAAGGCCAGGCGCGGTGGCTCAAGCCTGTAATCCCAACACTTTGGGAGGCCGAGACGGGAGGTTTACGAGGTCAGGAGATGGAGACCATCCTGGCTAATACGGTGAAACCCCGTCTCTACTAAAAAATACAAAAAAAAAAAAAACTAGCCGGGCGACGAGGCGGGCGCCTGTAGTCCCAGCTACTCGGGAGACTGAGGCAGGATAATGGCGTGAACCCGGGAGGCGGAGCTTGCAGTGAGCTGAGATCCGGCCACTGCACTCCAGCCTGGGCGGCAGAGCAACACTCCGTCTCAAAAAAAAAAAAAATGTACACAGATACATTATATAAATGTGTACAGATACATATATAAACAGCTATAATTCAAGTTAATTAAATTAAGAGCATCATTGCTTTGTTGTTTTTTAAGTATTGAAACTAACTATCATTAGCTTTTTCATACAGTCTTAGCATGCCAAGCCCTCAGGATTTGGATACTTTTGGTTTTATATATTTCTATGTTAATTTATAAGTCTCATATTTACTTTTTCTATAGTCTCTTTTCTCAACTAAATTTCAAGTTATTTGAAAGCAGAACAATTTCTTTTCATTTTTGCTAATGTACACTTAAAGCTAACCCAAGCCCTTTCCTCTTATTGCCAGAAGTGATCTGTACCACTGGCCTCGTGCATTTATGCTGACTCTCATAAGCTCCCCGGAAGAAAGGCACACTCTTTCTCATAATTCACTAGTTCTGGTTCTTTAAATCCTTTATATTTATTTTATTGTTTCTTAATAAATGCTTCAGATTTCAGGGAAGCTGAGAAATAAGTTCAAAATGTATTTTCCGTATAGTCAAGTGTAGATAAATGATGCCAATACATTCTGAGAAACGTGTCCTTAGGAGTTTTTGTTATTCTGTGAGCATTATAGAGTGACTTGCACAAACTTAGATGTACAGGCTAACACATACCTAGGCTATATGGTATAGCCTATTGCTCCTAGGCTACAAACCTGTACAGCATGTTACTGTACTAAAGATTGTAGGCTATGGTATTTATATTTTAAACATGTCTAAATATATAGTAGAAAAGAGTACAGTAAAAATAGGGCATTATAATTGTATGAGACCACCATCATGTACACAGTTGGTCATTGATCAAAATGTCATTATATGGTACATGACTATAGTTTTTAGTTGTTCTTTTAGAGCTAGAGGAAAAAAGTTAACTAAAATAAAATTTAGAAATTAACTCAAGATTTATTTACTTCAGTGTCTTATTCATTTTAAACATAGATAATTTAAAGTGGAAACAACAGTAAACAGAAGACTCCCAGACTCAGCATCATAAATGAGGCCCATCACGTCCACCAGAGATTGATTATGGCATTTTACAATGGTGAACCTATTTCCGCTGAACCACCTACCGTCATATCTGCGGAAAGCAATATAATCTCGGTGGAAATAACAATATTTTCTCAGATACTTGGCTATTTGATCAAAATCTGTTTTGACTTCTGTTCAGAAACAGTATTACTTAAGCAATTTCAGAGTTTGCAAGGTGTGCAAGATTTAAAAGTCTTTGAGTGTGAGGAGGAAAAACAACAGAATGAAATAATGGGAACAAGAAAAGAGAAGGATGAGTTACACAAGTTATTACACTCTAGAAAATATCACCAAGGAGAATTGGATGGACAAAGAGAGATGGACTGAAATCAGGGCATCAGGGTCTGTTGGTGCATAGCCACACATTCTAACACAAAAATTCACTTATTTTCAAACCCAGAATCTGTAGAACTGTTGTTTCTCAGCCTCAAAGCTGCTCCACTGTATGCTCTTCATGGTACTGGAGCTAGAGTTCTGCAAACAGTGCTTCTCCTTTGCCAACAGGGAGCACGAGAGAGGAGGTTGGCACACTTTTTTGAAAGAGATGGATGGTAATACATTTTTGTTTTGGTTTTGTGGGTTTATGGTCTCTGTTGCAGCCATTCAGCTGTAGCTTTGCAGCATGATACCACCCACATATAATAAGTAAATAAGTGACCATGGATGTGTTACAGTAAAAATTTAGTTATGATCACTGAAATTTGAATTATATATAACATTTACCTGTCAGGAAATAGTATTTTTTTTCTCTTTTTCTTTTGTTCTTTCTTTTTTTAAAAGAGAGACAGAATCTTGCTCTATTTCCCAGGGTGATCTTGAACTCCTTCCTCCAACGATCTTTCTACCTCAACCTCTCGTGTAGCTGGGACTATAGGTATACATCAATTCTTAACTCACAACTTCTCCAAAAACACAAGACAGGCCACATTTGGTCCATAGGCTGCAGTTTGCCACTTTCTTCACTAGAGAGATACTACAAGGCGGGGAGAAGGGTCTTGCTTTTCTTGTTTATTTGCACTGCAGTCCACCTGACTACAGCAATCAAAGTTCACCTTTGCACTGGCAGTTGGTACTAGTCTTTAATTGTGTCTTTGCTCTTGCTCTCTAAGGACCAACTTCATTATGCTTTCTTAGATTTACCTGAATGATTTATGATGCTCAGCCCTTAGTTTCAAGACACCCCTCCTTTGAGTTCCTGAGGACAAGTAAGAGCTAGATGCTGCTTCCTTCTCAGAATTCTGAGTCTCAACTCTGTGGTCCTCTCCTCAAAGGTCCTTAGGGAACCAGCATTCTCTAGTAAGGAGCCCTCTTCTCAAAACCTTGACATTCTAATACTTTCTCCTTTTGAAACTGCCATTGCAAAATTATAACTGAGACAGTGAAAGAGATCTGACCTAACCAACTCCATCTTTCTTTTAACCTCTAAGCTGTCCTTATTCATTCCTGGGCATAGGTTTAACTAACTTTGAACGGAACTTATAGTTCAAAACAAAGATGAAAACGGGTCTTTCCCAAGGCAAATCTCCTTGCCTGGGGACTAGACTGATTTTGTAGGACTAACAAATTAGTCACAAGATTAGAAATTATGGTTTATGGGTCATGCAGCTGGAGGCTACAAGATTCTTAACCTCCCTAAACTACTCCAAAGGTCAGCGCTTGAGATATTTTGCAGGCCCTGCACTTGATGGATCAGCTGGCACCCCCCAGATCAATAAACTGGCTCATCTGATATTATGGCCCCAATCCAGGAACTCAGCAAAAGAAGACAGCTTTGACTCCTTATAATTTCATCTGTGACCTGACGAGTCAGCACCGCCAGCTCACTGGCTTCCCTCCACCCACCAAGTTGTCCTTAAAAACTCTGATCCTGAATGCACAAGGAGACTTATTTGGTTAATAATGAAACTCCAGTCTTCCGTACAGCAGGCTCTGTATGACTTACTCTTTCTCTATTGCAATTCCTGGGTCTTGATAAATCAGCTCTGTCTAGGCAGCAGGCAAGATGAACCCATTGGGTGGCTACACTTTGTTCCCCAAGCCCTTGAGGTTGGAGTTACCTCCTGAGGTTGTTACAGTCTTTGTTAACTCAGTGTGCCTTTTCTACTTTTTTGTTTCTTTACTACCTGTTTAATTATTTTATTAAATTCTCTCTGTTGAAGTACCAGTATGGTTTTTGTGTTTCTAACTGGATGATGACTAATATACTAATATACTTCTCCTTTGGTATGCAGCCTGTATTACTCAGGTTACCTAGTTAGTTACAATGGCATTTCAGTTCAACACCCTAGCAGCTAGCAGCTATTGATTAGTAGTCCAGTTGATCATTATGATTATTACCTTCTAGCACTGATTTCTTACTTTCTTTTGAAAAATTTCTTTCCCAAAAAAATCAAAACAGGCTCAAATACAAACTCTTAGCCTATTCTTGGTTCTCAAAAGATGCTATAAATTAGGTATTGCAAATACACTAAGACAAGTTAAACTGTAAGTTATTCCAATCACACAATTTTCAATAATTCATTTACAAGTTCCCTGACATAATGATCCCTCTAATTATACAGCAACAACTGATATTCAATGGAGACATTATATGTCAAGCATTATTTGAATGGATAACATATTTTGTATTTTTGTATTTAGTTTTTTTAGTGATTGGTAATATATATATGATATAAATTTTGAATATAAATTAATTATATATGTTAATATATGTTTATATATGTTTATATATAATTAACTTATATATAATATGTTTATGTTTATATATGTTTATATGTGTTTATATAT
>NW_016809749.1:1507071-1511791 GCF_001698545.2 Rhinopithecus bieti
TTTAGTGATTGGTAATATATATATGATATAAATTTTGAATATAAATTAATTATATATGTTAATATATGTTTATATATGTTGATATATAATTAACTTATATATAATATGTTTATGTTTATATATGTTTATATGTGTTTATATATAATTAACTTATATATAATTAATTTATATTTAAAATTTATAACATATATATCTTACCAATCACTAAAAAAACTAAATACAAAAATAGCATCTACAAGGAACTATGTTAATTATATATATAAACATATAGATATGTTATATACAGATGATTCTTCTGCATGGATATAGTTAACAGTTTGTTTAAGGTCATGCACATAATAAACATCAGAATCATTATTTAAACCTAAATATTTTGACACTGGATGTCTTATTTTTTAAAATTTGGTTCAGGATTACATGTACAAGGTTTTTTATATAGGTAAATTTTTTGTTATATAGGAGTTTAGTGTAAAGATTATTTTGTCACTCAGGTAATAAGTATAGTACCTGATAGGTAGTTTTTCTATTGTCTTCCTCCTCCAACCTTCTACCCTACAGTAGAATCTAGTGTCTGCTGTTCCCTTTGTGTCCATATGTACTCAAAGTTTATCTCCTGCTTATAAATGAGAACATGCAGTATTTGGTTTTTTGTTCCTTTGTTAGTTTTCTTAGGATAATGGCCTCCACCTTTATCCATGTTCCTGCAAAGAACATGATCTCATTATTTTTCATGACTGCATAGTATTTCATTGTGCATATGTAATACAATTGTTTTAATCCAGTCTACCATTGATGGACATTTAGATTGATTACATGTCTTTGCTATTGTGAATAGTGCTATGATGAACATACATGTTCATATATCTTCATGGTAGAATGATTTATATTCTCTTGGGTCTGTATCCAATAATGAGATTGCTGGGTCAAATGGTAATTCTGTTTTCAGTTCTTTGAGAAATCACCAAACTGCTTTCCACAATGGCTGAATTAATTTACATTCCCACCAGCAGTGTATAAGCCTTCCCTTTATTCCACAACCTTACCAGCATCTGTTAGTCTTTAACATTTATTTATTATTATTTATTTATTTATTTCGATCTGTTACCAGACTGGAGTGCAGTGGCGTGATCTCGGCTCACTGCAACCTCCACCTTCTGGGTTTAAGTGATTCCCCTGCCTCAGCCTCCTGAGTAGCTGGGACTACAGGTGTGCACCACCATGCTTGGCTAATTTTTTGTATTTTGGTAGAGATGGGGTTTCACCAAGTTGGCTAGGATAGTCTGAACTTCCTGACCTCATGATCCAACCGCCTAGGCCTCCAAAGTGCTGAGATTACAGGCATAAGCCACCACGCCCAGCCATTCTTTAACATTTTAATGATAGCCTATCTGATTGACATTTCATTGTGGTTTTAATTTGCATTTCTCTAATAATTACTGATGCTAAACATTTTCACATGCTTTTGGCCACATTTATGTCTTCTTTCTAAAAGTATCTGTTTTGTACTTTACCCACTTTTAATGGAGTTGTTTGTTTTGATTTGTAAATTTGTTTAAGTACCTTGTAGATGCTAGATATTAGACCTTTTTCAGATGTATAGTTTACAAATACCTTCTCTAATTCTGTAGGTTGTCTGTTTACTCTGTTGATAGCTCCTTTTGCTCCGTAGAGCTCTTTAGCTGTATTTGCCAATATTTGTTTTTGTTGCAGTTTCTTTTGGCATCTTCATCATGAAATCTTTGCCAGGTCTTACGTCCAGAAGAGTATTACCTTCCAGAGTTTTGAAAGGTTTTTAGGTTTTATATTTCACTCTTTAATCCATCTTCAGTTGATTTCTGTAGATTTATTGAATAGGGAGTTCATTTGCTGTTGCACATTTTTGTCAATTTTGGCAAAGATCAATTGGTTGTAGGTGTGCAGCATTATTTCTGGGCTCTCTCTTCTGTTCCACTGGTCTATGTGTCTGCTTTTGTACCAGCACCATGCTCTGTTGGTTACCATAGTTTTGTAGTGTAGCTTGAAGTTGGGTAATGGAATACCTTCAGGATTGTTCTTTTTTCTTAGGATTTCCTTGGCTATTCAGGCCCTTCTTTAGTTCCATATGAATTCTGCAACAGTTTGTTGTTGTTGTTGTTTTTAGTTTTGTGAAGAATAACATTGGTAGTTTGATAGGAATAGCAATACATGAACATGGAATATTTTTTCATTTGTTCATGTCATCTCCAATTACTTTAAGAAGTGTTTTGTAATTCTCATTCTAGAGATATTTTACCTCTTTAATTAGCTGTATACCTGTGTATTTTATTCTTTTCGTGGCTATTGTGAATGGTATTGCATTCTTGATTTGGTTCTCACCTTGAATGTTGTTAGTGTATAGGAATGCTAGTTGTTTTGTACATAAACTTTGTATCCTGAAATTTTGCTGAAGATGTTTATCAGATCAAGGAGCTTTTGGTCTGAGACTATGGAGTTTAATAGATGTAGGATTGTATTATGTGCAAACAGGGATACTTTGGATGTCTGATTTTTAATCACTGTGATGTACCTTTCTGTTATGCATCATCCAAGTCCCCCTTTAGGATTATAGGATTTATTCCCCTAGTTGCTGGGAGTGTTGCCAGTTTATTACTTTTTCTGGAAGTTTCTCTAGGCTTAACATAACTGCTTCACTCAAGGTGTGCCTACATCCCAGGGGCAACTTTTATCTGGTGTCATCAGACTAACTATGAAGGTCTATACTAGTTTTAGAGCTCCCCATGGGGTCAGCTGAGTTACTGAAGCTCAATTTATTCTTCTGTCCAATCCTGATTCCTTCTCTTTTTATCAAAGTTATTAATCTGAAGAGTTTCCTAATAAATCTTATTGCATGTTAATCTCTGTCTCTAAGTCTACTTTTGTGGGAACAGAATTTGCAAAACCCAAGTAATTTAAATAAAATCAGAATGTTTAACATAACTTCATAAAGGGAGAAGGCTCATTGACAAAGAAATGTAAACTTTGATTTTAACTTTTAAAAACATAAATAATATTTGTTAAGTGCTCACTCTAAGTTTTTACATTTAGCACTGAACATATATTTTCTCCATTATGACAACAGAATAGAGTATTTGCAAGTTTCAGATGAAGTAACTTGCATAAAGTTGCATACAATCAGGTATTAAGCTAGATTTGAACCAAGGTCTCTTGACTACACAATCTTTTATATTTCCCATCACAGTTTCTGACTGTAAACTAGTTTGGTAAAGAACGATAACCATCTGTTAATAATAGTTAACTTAAACCCATTCAAAACTTAAACCCAAATAGTTATGTGAATACAGGTGGGTTTTATTTGCAACAATGTAAACATTTATATGACTACTATGAAACAGCAATAAGAACAAACAAAACACAGAACCATTTAGGAAATTTTTGTGTTAATTTATTTTTCAGAAAGGAGCCAAATGAGGTAAAAAATCCACTTGTTAATTTCCAATTTAGCAATTGATTCTGTGACGAATATATTGCTGTACAAATGAATTATAGGTGTGAGTAATTTCTCTAACATATTGAAATATAACAATGCAGTGTTTTTCTTAATTAAGCTGTTAATTTTCTTCCTTCTTCTGGCTTTGTCACCACTTTTGAATTTAAGTAGTATTAGCCCTGTCTTCATTAGTAAACAGTTTCAGGTTGGAATTCTGAATACAAGGACCCCAAATTACGGAAGTTATACTAAATGAACCTAAAATTAGTATCTGCTACCAAGCCCTGTAGCTCAACATTGACAGTATTTCCAGTGGGAAAGTTACTGTAATTGTAATAAATAATATTCTATATTTATCCTTAGTTCTGCAACATCTCCACCTTTCTCCTTTCCTATAATGCTTAATTATGTAAGGGTCTCTGGGATGTGTTTAATTCATATTAACTATTATTTTCATCATCTCCTGCTTTCTTTGAATTATGTAAGCTGCTGAGATGTAATTAGAAATATCCTCAGCCCTGCTCCATAAAAAAACAAGTTTAATTGGGAAAATTTATTAATTTATCTAAGCTAGAAATAATAAGTTCTTTATTTGGTCAATGAGTAAATAGTAAAGAACTTTTTTAAAAGGATGTTTCAATTTGTACTGAAACTTATTTCTAGACTATTAGTGTAAAAATGTACACAAAACATTTATTCAGTTTTCTTTTTTCAAATAAATGGTCCTTCTAAAAAGTAGGTATTAAAAGGATGTAAGTAAGAAAGTACATCTAAAACAGCCCATACAAAAATATAAAACCTAGCTGAGTTGCCCTGGCTTATTCTAGATAAAATATATGTTTCTCAAAGCAACTCATCACTACCATCATTTGTTATAACCTTAAAGTAGAATGTATAGATCCATGCTACTATCCACACTGATTTATTTACGCTACTTTTCAGAATGCTGGCAAAGAATTTGACATCAGAAAGTGCCACTCCTTCATTGTGCAAATATTCATGAGCAACTATATAAGATACCAAAATGAAAGCTGCAGCAAATATGAAAATAAAATGAGTACAAGCACTTGTATTATTGAATTCTGAATAAATAGTAAAACTGCACAAATGCATATGATAAGAGATGTGACATATTGAGTGGCATAGGAAATGTTTATCTCATATATTACAGAAGTTCCTAAAAGCTTGATCATGAATCCAACCTTCTCTTTTAGGGATTAGATGAAAGATCATAAAAAAAAAAAAAAAAAAAAA